>NW_010289292.1:5872-15857 GCF_000700745.2 Antrostomus carolinensis
GAACAAGGGAAACCTGAACCTGATATTCTAGGACTGAAAGGGCCTTGGTCTATAGCTTGATCCAATAAGGAAATCTGTTAGATAATATTTAATCTGAATACTCCTTGAGTGGACAATATGCAATTCTGTATTTAGGAGGTGTAAGTGTATTTAGGAATCGCCCAGCTAAAAGGAACCCCACACTTTGGACTTCTAGCAAAGCATTAACCCGAGGAAACAGCGTTTGTTTTTTCAGCAGCTCAGCTGTTAGGCTCTGCTTTACGTTTTGCACATCCTTAGTATCCATCTGTCATGCTTGCAACAAGAAGCATTGCTTATTGAGCGAGCCTGCAGTCTACGTACGATAATCTCTGAGTTCTTCCTGAAATTTAAAAGGTATCAGCAATGATGGCATTGGTAATCAGTTTAAACATTATTAAAGTTTAGTTTATTAATAGTGATTTTGATGGACTAGAGGTTAGAAGAGTAGCTAAAACTTGGGTGTAGGGACACTACACCGTCTGCAGAATTTCAGATGATATCTACTTTGAGATTGGTTTGCAACCAGTGCAGTTTGCCTTCAGTATGCTTTGCTTAAAGCATTACAGAAATGCTTCTGGCTCTGTTGTTCCTGTGCAATGGTATATCATAATAACACACAGAACATGATAATTCCATCATAGCAACACAGAGAATGTTTTTCAAAGCCCCAAAATCATAATAGCAAAATGGAGCTGACAGTATGACCTCAGCAAAGTCGCTTTTGCACAGAAAAAGCATTTAACTCCTGCACTAATTTTATCTGTATATGAACATGTTCAATCTGTTACAGCTGAGAAATGCCTGTTTATTTCTATGTCTCATAGCTTAGAATAAATAACAAGCACGATGTGTAAGGTTCAAAAGGAACATTTCCCTACCTGGGCAGCAGAAAGGCAAGGTATGCATTCACACCACACGGGCTTTTCAGTGCTAAATCACAAGGGTGGTTGAATGGGTGCAAGCAGAGCAATGTGGCTACAGTGTTCAGACTCACAGATTTCTTTGGAGGCTCAAAAGGTTAGGTCTTTCCCACAGGCCCTCTTGATTTGGAGGCTTTCAGAGGAACTTTCCTCTCCCCTTTGTTTCATGGCAAGTTCAGGCTCTCAGCAGGCACCAAGGGTGGAAAAGCTGCCGTGCTGTAGGTTTAGGACAGGGGTAGCGGGCAGACCAAAGCCTCTGATTTAAGACTGAATGCAACTCCTGATCTGAGAGGGCTTGACAAATCTTCCTTCCTCAGAAGCTAATGCTTTTCTTCCAGCTACCAATCTCCAGTTTGCCATCACATCTGTTCCAAGACCTGAAAACTGCTGCTCAGAGCTTTCCTGCATACTTGGTCTCCATTTTTCACTATTGTCTATTGTTTCACCTCAAAAAGGTCTCCTTCCACCTAAGGTGTTTCACACTGCTCCTTCTTTGCCTTCAGTTTATCTAGTTGCTGCACAGTGAGTTGACTGACACCCCTTCAGTAGGGCTCCCACTTTAGCAAATGCTATTTTGCTGCGGAGCAAATGTTGGGGAAAAGAATAATTCACACTCCCTGATGCTAGAAGCTTAGGACTAGGCTCACCTTGAAGCCCTTTTTTTAATTTCTAGGATGAAATATTTTTTTCTACGGATTTTTAAGAAGGCATTTCTGTCTCAATGGCTGACAGCACCTTCAGAGAGGTATTTTCTCATGATGATATATAATAGTTCTTTCATTTCTTCACTGGGCCCTCAAAGAAAACAAAGAATACATCTATTACAAGGGTTTACTTTATCTTGTGTTGATCACTTAGGATCTCTCAACTCAGGAGCTCATTTTGCTGAAGCACAGAGCCAGTTATAATAATGTGACATCCTGGAACAGTCTAATCCTGTAGATTGCAAAGTGGATCTTCCCGTTCAGAATGATCCACCTAATGAGATACAGCAAACTACAGGGAGCAGACACAGACTAACCTCAGTAACTTCTTTTATGGAAGTAGTTTTTAAAAAAGTAATTATTTTACTCTGCAGTTGGAAAAGACCAAGCTTTTAACTGCATTGAGTCCATGAATACCTCCCAATGCCACCCCCTCATTAGCTTATGGCTTCCAAGACTTTTTTTTTTTTTTAAATTCTGTCTATTTGTCTGCACCAAAGCATATTTTCTCTTTTACAATGGTTGGCTAGAAGTGCTTCAGGCACGCAACTGGGATAATCAAAGCTGTATTATTCTCCCTGGCAAATTCTTCGTCATGCATTTGATATACCAGTCATCTTAAAGGGAGGTGGTTTCAAGCTAGCATTTGTAGAAGTGGATCACATTGTTATTAGTTTTCCCCTCCCTGCTTGATTCAGAGGAACCAGAGTTTGGGCCACGCCAGGAAATCTGAACAGCCTTTCAGAGCAGCTCAGTATTGGCTGCTTCTCAAAGAACTCTACAGCAGAAGAAATAAATGATTTTGCAATAGAGGAAGGCTTTCTGAAGAAATGGTTTTCACTAGAAAAAGGCTGATTGAACCAACCCAGGGTGTTTTGCAGGATGTGTAGATTTCATTGACTCTTTCACTGGAAACCAGGTCAATGTCACAGGCAAGGCTGCCCAGCTTCTTACCAGCCTGCCTGCCATGCCATGGAGCAGCTATCCCTGAAAACCTGCCTACCCCAGCCCTGGCTGGAAGGGGAAGGGCTCCAAGGGCCCCAGGCTGCAGCAGCAAATCCTACAGGATCTGTCTCTTGCAGGGCTTGGTGCTACAGCCCGAAGCAGAGGGGCTTTGCTGCTCTGGGGTCTCTGATTTTGGAGGGGCTTCCCCACGCCCTGCCGGAGGGTGAGGGAAAGGACAGCTCTGCATGTCCAAGAGCTTGGGAGTCCATGGGGAAACAAAGGCAAGAAAGACGGGATATTTGCCCTGGAAATTTCCTGGGGAACGAAATTCCAAATTCCCACTATGTTCTTTCAGCAGTGTAAATGTCCACATGCTCCCTGTTGCCTACAAGCAATATAAGTGTCTTCTCACACAGCGTATCATATGATACAATTAAATCCTGCTCATTACCCAGCCTATATTTATACTTCAAACTGGTCTTTTTTTAAAAAAAAAAAAAAGCCAACAACTTTGTTCAAAGAACTAATTACAAGGGCCAGATTCTGTATTATAATGCACAAAAGTGAGGACAAGTTGATTTAAAAGAAGAGAGACATTAAAATATTAGCGTAAGGATGTAGCGGTGTTTTTCATACAGGTGGCTCTAACCAGGATCACACAAAGCTACGAGTCTATATTATATTAATATGACTATATTAGTTCAATACAATCACATAAGGGTGAAAGATGTTCCAGACTTTTGTGCAATTACTTATAACACTGACTTTGCTTAGCCGTACCGGCTTTAGAAGCAGTCCTTGTTATTTTGCTATTGCTGTCTGCAGGGCACATCGCATAGTGAAGGCAATCTGCAACAATTGGTATCTCTCATATTTTGTTATGGTTTGTCCTAGTGATGTGATTTACTGATGTGATCACTGCAAACTCCAATACCTTGCAATGGGTGGAGCTTATTGGAATACCCACATTTGAGGCTACAAGTACCGTTAGCGCACACATTACTTCAATGCAAAATCCACTGTGAAGAAATAAAAAAAAAAAAAAAAAAAAAAAGACAGATGGAAAACCTGTAGTAACAGAGTTATATGCAGGAAATCCCATGCCATGCACTTATCAAGACAGTGAAGTATAAATGATGAGTGGTGCGCAGCCTCTGAACAAGGGAGAAATGCTACCCGACCAGGTTCAAATGGCACCGTTGGAGGAAACCAGGTTCTTCCCTGAAATCGTTTGCTTTGAAATTGAAGTCACATGTTTGTAAGTGCTGCTTTTCTTTAACCACAGCTATGGAGTTCACGCTGCGCCCAACTGCAGCGACTTGACTGTGACAACTCCAATGCATTTTTTTGGAAGCCTGATTATTTTCCAGTGTTGCTGGCACGACTGAGACGCGCTGACACACCTCCACCTAACCATCATCAGTGAGCGGCTGTTTTCCTCTTGCTGTGCCATTATCCGCTGGCTCGAGCGTCACATTTTTAAGATGAATAGTCCAGACTGCCTTGACTGCAGTCGCTGGGCAAAGGCATACCTTGCAGTGTGTAGTACTGACAGGAAGTCCAACATTGGAAGCTACCACAACTGTGAACGCCGAAGCCAACTCAATAGTGAATCCACTGCGGGAAGCATAAGAAAACACTTCACAATCACTCTTTGCATCAGCTCGGACTGATACCATGCAGCGTGCCAAAGTCTTACCCGTTTCTTCTTTCGACTGTTTTATCTCCGACTGATTTTCGTCATAGGAATAAGTTAAGAGAACAAGGAAGAGCTGAATAATGGGAACGGCACAGGCTAGTCGTCTGTAGCAACCTGGCTGCGCGGCTCATTGCATCAGGGACTTTTACTACTCTACGCTGCAGTGAATCATGCCTAATTAGTAATTCAGTTAAGCACCAGCAGAGGTCGAGTATGCATTAAGGATGAAAATTACTGTAATAAATACATATGGTTTTAATAGTCTGAAGCGCACTGGGAAAGCCACTGTAATCTTGCCATTTCCAAATGCACCTTCTGCCCCATTAATTAGGTCATCAGCAGAAGACCGTTCACCTCTAGGCCTCAAATGCATTCAGTATTAGTTTACAGGGTTATTGTTTTTCCCTTTCTTCGGTTCTCTTTCTTTTTCTCATTCTTTCTTTCTCTCCTTTTTTTCTCCTCTTTTTTTTCTTTCATTTTTTAGAAAGATGGAGAAGTCGAAGCCAGGTTATCATTAAAATCAAAGCACAGCAAATCCAGCAAACTGCATTACAAACAAAATACTGGAACAGCAATTTCTCAGACTGGTTCACGCACAAAGTTCACACAATCATAATGACAACTGCGCGCCTACCTTGATGGTGTGATTGGAGTGAGGTCTTTACCCATGGTCTGGATAACTCTTCTACCCCAGACCCAGAGACCGACACAGATCCCAACACCTCCATAAAACAGCAGCCAGACGGGAGTCGATGCTTCTTGCATTACACCACCTTGCTCGTAGATGAGCCAGAGCGCAACGAGGGGACCGATTGCATTGCTGGAGAAACAGAAGAACATTGCCCAAGTTATAAAAAGGCAGATAACTGCCTTATTTCCTGCGTGATTTTTCCTCACTGTGCGTGCAGCACTGCTCTGACTTGACCCTACAGCCAACACCCTTTCTCACTTGGAAAGGCTGCAGCGAGGGATTCTTATCGTGTTGCTTTTTCAGTTGTCACTTCATCACTGATAACTGTAGCAGATGTTGAAAGGAATTTCTCTTTTACAAATCGTTTCCTGCAATGTCAGAGTTGGAAACACCTCATTATGTCTGTTCTGGGACAAAAACCAGTATTTTCAGTACGGCGCTGAAATTATCTCATAACACCTCATTATGTCTGTTCTGAAAAACTAGTATTTTCAGTACGGCGCTGAAATTATCTCAAAATTTACCAATTCAAAAGTTCTGCATCTTTAAAATGTAAGTATTAAATTAGCTCTTTTTGTCAAAGAAAGAGGGAAATTAATGAACAAAATTACCATTGTAGACAAGAAGATACAAATGTAATCTAGTCTGACAAGCTATAACGTTTGGATATATGATCAGAATGCAGCTGAGAAGGTGACTTTGTCCTCTTCAGACACGTTGTACAGCTAGTTGGACTGGATCAGAGAGGACTCCTTGGTGACACAGAGCTGGCATAAGCCCTTTTTGCTACCCTGCTGCTGCTATCTAGAAAAACACTGAAAGTCAGCAATATTGAAGTCCTCACTCCTAATGCAGGTCACCCAATATTGGTGGCTGGAGCCTCCGGTGCCTGGAGTGAGATTTCTGACTCTATTCTTAAAAAGCATCAAGTTTCTAGAAGAGAGAAGAAAAACTTAAAAGCTGGTATCCAGTTACTTTAGAGGCTTAAATACTAAAAAGCCGGTAAGAACTTCGACTTGTCTTTTTTTTGCAGCTCTTTGGCTAAACTGAGTAGCTGCTTGCCCTGCCGCGCAGCATTTATCCACAACCAAAAAAGCCTAAGAAGCCAGGCAGTGCTGCACTCACATCTAAATAATCATGAGAAGAGCAGAACAAACCTGTCCAATATCATTCAAAAAGTCTGAAAACCAACAGGAAGCTCCCCTCTTTGTAAACCGATAAAGAAAGCGGGTGGCAGCGAGCAGGCAGCACCGACAGCTACGCTCACCCTGCAGCCAGGACCGGCTAAATTTAGTTCCTGGTCTTGCTCCAAAGCACACAGATGGAGTAAGGGCCAGTTTTAACGTCAAATGTTGTGCAAACCAAGCCACCGTAACCAACAGTTAATAATTTACTTGAATCCCATCTTTACCAGCTATGAGGTGCTAGAGGCTGAGTGCTAATCGCCAAGAGACGAGGGTCCTCAGAGCTGCAAAGCTTAGCACATCTAAGCAACACCAGACCCTCCTTCTTTCTTCTGGTCCTTGAGAAATCAAGCTCTGAACTCTGAGAAGTGGTCCTGGATCAAAGTAACTAGGAAGGAATTTTCCCTTGTAAACGCACACAACAACATTCAAGCTGCGAGGCAAATGAAAATAAAAATGCTCTTTGATATAAAAAGAAATGAATAATTCTTACAGATTTCGAGAAAAATGCTGGAAATAAATTAGTAAGCTAACATGGATAATAAAATCCAGTGGGTTTGAAGACACTGGGTAGTACGATGACGAACTAAATACGCTTTAAATAAAGAGTGATTTCCACTAGCAAAAAACCTTAAAATTCTGGTCTGATACTGTGCCTGAGTATGCATTTGATTTGTTGCGTTTTTGTGTGAGTGAAAGGACAATATGTGAAAAGTCCTTAGTGCCTAAATACAAGAATTATTTCACCTTCAAGGAAGAAGAGATTCTTGATTGAAGCATTTCTAATATTTTTAAGTCAACCTGCAACTTCTTTGCCAGTGTTTTCAGGTGTGGATTAAATTACTTGCCACATTCAAATGCCTTATTGTGCATTGACAAAGAAAGGTAATTCACTGTACTGACAACTGATGGATGCAGAAGGATGGATAAAGGCAACTAAAACATTGATCAGATGAATACAGGGAAAACTGTTCATCCTTTCTTATAGTAGAGTATGACATGGTGTGTTGGGTTTGCGTGTGGGGGGACTGTTTTTGGTAGTGGGGGAAGGGGCTACCTTGTGAGAAGCCTGGCTCCAAGGCTTCCCCCCTGCCCCCAGCCCAGGCTGAGCCAATGAGCACTAGAGAAATGCCTCTGCAAATCCGTATTTGTGAGGGGAAGGACTGTCCTGAAAAGAAGAAGGTGGAGAGAACCTGGAGGAGAGGCCATTGGCCTGAACAAAAGACGACCATCGGCCTAAACAAAGAGAGAGCTTCGTTGCCAGGAGGAAAGAGGAGGAGGGTGAGGACAGAGAACCTCAGACACCCAGTTCAACTGCATGGAGTAGGAGAAGGCAAAGGAGGTCCCTGCATTCCATGGAGGTTCAATGATGGAGCAGAGACCCACGTGCAGTCGATGGAGGACTCCACACTGGAGCAGAAAAGCTGAACCCAAGGGAAAGTGTGACTGAATTGAGACCCCAAGAGACGGTCAATGCCAGAGTGGGGGTGGATGCCCATAGCCAGGGGTGAGGAGGTGTGCGGGACCAGAGGGCCATCTGCAGCCCATGGATGTCCCCATGCCGGCGCTGGGAGCAGAGCCCAGAGAGGTCCATGACTCCGTGGGAAGCTCACATTGGAACATCTTGTTCCTGGGCTTTCATACTGGGAAGAGTGTCAATGGAGAACTGACTGAACCCCCATTCCCTGCCCCCTGTGCCACCGGGGAAGAAGGTAGAGAAATTGGGAGCAAAGTGATTTGAGCCCGGGAAGAAGGGAGGGGTGGGGGAAGGTGTCTTAAGATGGGGTTGTTGTGTCTCACTGTGTTACTTGTGTGAATGGCAACAGATTAAATTAATTTTTCTTCCCCAGGTTGAGTCTGTTTTGCCTGTGACCATAACTGGTGAGTGAGCCCTCCCTGTCCTTCATCCTATTTTGTGCCCCCTTTGTTGTGATTCCCTTCCCATCTCACTGGGTGGGGGGAGTGAGTGCAGAAGCACATGGTCTACCTGTGGTTAAACCACCCCACATGGGGACAGCCTCCCTCTTGAAAATAACGGGTACACTTGGAGCAAGCCCAGGCACTGACGACTGTTCTGAAGAGATTATGGATGGCTATTTGTCAGTCCCAGTGTAAATGGGAAGACAGAAAAGGCTTCAAAAACTACAGCAGCACACTGTGCTCTTCTGTACCAAAATCCAGTTTTAATTATTTGCAAATGCTACACCTCTGTGAATCAACTAAGCTTAATCCTCAAATAAAAGGTTATTTTCTCATTTGTAGCAGTGGAAGGCAAGGCAAAACTCTGCTGACTTAGGTTCAGCCTCAGAGGATCAGGGTGGCTGATTCTGCCCAACAGATCAGAAGAGATGACACTGATGCCCACAGAGGCAGCACATCTGATACCTTCCCTGTAGGAAAAGAAAGCAGAGCAGCACTGGATCCATATATGATTGGAAAGGCAAAAAGATAATTAACTGCATTTTCATTTGTGGGTATCTGCATCACTTATTATCTATACCAGAGAGAAATTTCTCCTCTCCCTGTAAATCACATTCAGTGTGACTTAAATGTTCAGCTCCTAGGGCATCTCCCAGCCTGAACACCTGCCAGTGGCTACCAATAGCCAGCAAACGGGCAGTGGTGTGCAGCCAGTGGCTCTGATTTACCAGCAGCTTTTCAGAGGGCTCCTTTGGCTTCTGGATCTGTTCAGTAGGTCCAGTCCCAGGGGCTTGTGGTATCAGCACTTCCTATGCCAACAGAGAACAGCTCTAGAAGAAGCCGTTAAGCCTGTCCCACCACAAAACTGCCAAAAGCTCCCAATGAATGCGTCTGACTCACCATCTGCAAAGACTAGGGTCTTGGTACTGCATGTGTCAGCTTCGAGACATTACTACAAACATGTGCAATCAACCATCCTTGGGACTAGGAAGAGTTCATTCAGAGAAGACAACCAGTCCCAACAGGAAAGTAAGAGAGAAACAACACATCAAATAAAAGGCGTTGTTAGATAAGAGGCTTTGCTTTGAGACCTTCTGCAGTTAACCGATGTCTCCTACAGCTAAGTGACTAAGTAGATGAACCACGAGGATGCTGGCTAGACTGGGATGTAGCTTTCACAATATTTCCCGCTGGTTCTATCTCATTTGACTCAAGACATGACTAGCAGGAAAGCAGACCTCAAATCTTCCATGCATTTGGCTAAGACTCTTTTCACAAGTCTATTCTCAAGAGGTGATTTTCTCTTATTCTCCCACGCAGCTCTTTTACTTGCCTTAACTAACTCTGCTTTATGTTGGATCTCCAACTCTTATTCGTGGTAGTTTAGAGGGAGAAGAAAAAAGCCTGAGATGGTCACCCTGGCACTCTGAACCCTGATTCACATCTATCTAAATGTAAAGCTGACATTAGGTTCCTATGTAACTGAAGTGCTTTCGAGGATGTTACCTCGAAACTTAGTTATTTAGCTATTGGGTTTAAAAGCCAAGATAAGATACACTTGTCGTGGTATTACTTTATCTTTGTACACCTAATATGCATTTTTCCACTGACCACAAGAGGATGGCCATTATAAATTAATTTTAGGATGAATTTATAAAATGTTATGGCATAAGAAGCCTAACTGCTGAGTCTACCTGTCGTGAAGTGTATTCTCCATGTGCGGTACTTTTCACCACCTCTGCTGGGCTCTGGCAGCCCTGGTTACTTGCAGGGCACAGGACTCTGCAGCAGGGTTGGTGCGTAGGGGCTGTTTGCCTTCCTCGGAGGCGCGGTACAGGATTAAATGCCATCTACAGTAATGCTCGTACTTGCAGACGCGTGTCACAGCGGTTAAACGACGC
>NW_010289292.1:15867-18823 GCF_000700745.2 Antrostomus carolinensis
CGGTTCAGCGAAGTGCTGCTGAGTGTTTCTGAAGTGCTGTCTGCCCCTCATGATGATTTCGCTAGCTCTCTTGACTAACGTGAATTGGCATGACTTCTCTTTTTCTGCTCGCTTGTGCCAGTTGAGAATCTGTCCTGTACCATTTATAAAGCTGTTGTGAAAGATAGCATTTGACAGTGAATCTGAACTATAAATAGAGTTGGCTTCTGCTCTCCCCTGTCAGGCAGATAGTATTACCAACAAAAAAACCCCCTCACATTCAGCTATCATGAGACAAACTTAGAAATTACAGGTTCCCATGCACACACACACACAAGCAGAGGTTTTAAGGTACCTTTGGGTCACAAGTCCAGGCCCTTCTCTGTACAAAAAAGGACTACAACCTTTGTTTTTTCCTTTTTAGTAAAAATTAAGGGTTTTTTCAGTAATGGAAGGATGCCATCAGCTGAAGGCTCTATCACCAAATCCCATCAAATCTGTCAAAATATTTTATAAACTAGTAATATTACTATTACCTCACTACTTCTTATTTGAGGGAAGTAACAAGTTGCTCAAAAAGAAAATCAAATTGTATTTGAATGCTACGCTCTGGATAAGCTTTGTATTATAATCCATGATCTTCAGACTACTTGATGACCATACTTTGACTCTCTGCTACCTGAAAGACCAGACTGTGTTTTAGCCACTTTTTCTAGTTGAGTGGAAGAAGCTTGACACATACATTACCACTGATTAAAACTGAATAATGAGCAAAATAGCTGTCCGAGAAATCTATATTAGGCTTCCAATATTACAAATACAATTACAAAATCCCCAGTCATTTGACTATTTCCCAAACCAGGGTTTCACAAATGAACATTCCACTGAGAAAATAAGTGGGATGATATTTCTGAATAAGCTGCAGTTACGCCTGGAGACATCACCCAGTTGAGTAAGGGTGCAAGGAAGATACGCCTGTATGTACCAACAGGAAAAAAAAGAAGTCTTAATCTCCAGAGATCTGATTTATCCTGGTTCAAATAATCAAAGAGTTTTGAAATAGCATGCATACCACAGTGCAACAGAAGTGTGTCCCAGCTGTGCCCCAAGACGTGCAAGCTTTGGGTGCATTAATGAGTCAGGAAGGCTACATATTTCTTCCTGCAGCTCATTGTTGTGTACTGCAAATGCTGGCCCTGAAACCCCAGCTCCCTGGATGCTGGAGGGTTGGGTCCATCCTCTCCCTTGCCCAGCAGCATCAGCCTTCCCCCGGTAAGCCCCGTCATGGGCCCAGCTCACAGCAGGATGGGGAGGGATTCCTGCACCCATCAAAGCCCCCTGTTTCTCGCTGCTCTTCTCTGTCTTGCCTGTGTGGCACAAGAAAGATGCCATGTACCTGCACAATTAAGGACACAAGTGAAGATTCATATCTACTCAGGACATGGGCTGCACTGTCAGGACAAACTGCTACTGAAAAGGGAAGAAACCAGATTTCAGGCTGCTCTCAGTAATCGTAATGGACAGATTAGCATCTTAAATATTCTAAGTGATCTTGACTGCAGTTCTCAGGAAGGAAATAAGAAATACTAATTTTGTAATCCAGCTCCTTTAGACTCCTTATTTAGCCAGGAGACTGAATCCCACTAAGCTCTCTGGGTGCCATGAGATATGGGCAATGTTCTGGCCCTTCCCTTCTGTAATCCCATTGCATTTACTTTAGGAAAAGGGGAAAAGGTGAGTCCCACTGCTGCTTGTGTGTTCTGACCTAAAACTCCAGTGGAGTCTGTAGGGAGGTGAAAGGAGAAGTTTCCTCTCTTTGTATTTTGGGCAAGCAGGCAATTCCTAGTTTCACTTGCATTGCTTTGCTTAACAATGAATTCCCTATCTGGTAGTAGTTCAGTTTCCCTAAAACCTTTGACAGAATGTGTAGAAATATATAAAAAATGCTAAACATTTTTACTATAGCTCTGAAATAGTTTTAAATCCTGTCTTTGGTAATGTAACCTATATGATTTGATTAATAAGAGAGCCATTCTTTATCAAGCTCATGCCATAAATCTGTATGGTATTACCTGCCGACTTCAACACGAATGATCCTTTTCCTATAACAACTAAGTGTGAATCCGCAAGGGTAGTCCTGAAGTCCTCCACGTGAAATTTAATTAGAGCAGCCACATTCAAACTATTTATGCAGCAGGAACTCAGCAAAACTGAGATCCCACACACAACTGTGAAAGATCTGCAAGCAAGTTTCTCCTTCCCACAGCCCATACCAGCTAAATCTCGACACTGCCTGCTTCTGCCATCGTCACGATAATAAACTACCTTCCTCTGTGGCTGGAATCCATAAACCCAGGGTAAGTGCCTGCTCACACAAGCCAGGGCATACGGCTCCTTCTGTCATGCCCAGGGTTTCTGCTGTAAAAAAAGCAGGTAGAAAGGGACAGAAGAGGATACCCATTTATAGGAGAAGGAATCTGTATGAGAAAAGACTAAACACATGCACACAGGTGTGTAGGAGCACAAGGCTCAGGATCTTTTTCACAGCATATAGAGCAGATTTTAATCGGCAAACCTCACATCAACCTACAGTATCTTTCTGTGGGTCATCCCGCTTTGATTACAACAGCTCAAGGAATAACAAGCTCCAGAGGCTGCTTGAGCCCACAAAAGCATCTTCCTGTTTGCTTGGATGGACTGCGGGGCCGACTCACTGTTTGCTCATGGTTTTCTCATTCACAACCCAGTAGCAAAGCAGCCACAGCCACCATTGTGCTGAGCACAGGAGATAGCAATGGAGTTAGCAGTCCTCTCTAGCAATTTCCAAAACAGCCTGCCCACTGCTCTCATTTACAGGAACCAGTTAATACAGACATGCTTCCAGACTTTGAAATGCAGCATAAACCCTACAGCTTCAGTAACTCTCCCATTACCTGCACCTATACAGGTAGGCTGCTGCAGCTGCAGCACTGACCTC
>NW_010289292.1:18866-61494 GCF_000700745.2 Antrostomus carolinensis
GTCCAACTCAACCATAGGTGTATATAATCCCCACCAGCCAGCAAAGCCCAGCCTCCCGGCCTCTCTGGAAAGCTGGCTCTGAGCAAGCATTTAGGAAGCTGGCAGCTCTCCTTGTGTCACACTCCTGGCCTAGGTCTTTTTTTCCATCCTGCCCTTTTTATTCTCCTGTTGCCCTTGCAGTGACCTGACATGCTCCCTTTGTGCACGGGTGCTGAGCCAGTGGGACCTGCTCATTTGGCTCTGCTAATTAAGTTCAACAACAACATTTTTTTCAGTGGTTCTGTCCCAACACATTTAGTGGGGATTTTAAATTCTTTAGATTTCATTCAGCCCATGTGCATGATGGTGTCACAAGGCTCTCGGCCCAGCTCAGTTAGTCCCAGCCCTGGAAGGGCTCCAGCATCCTTGACACAGCCCATATAAGCTCTGCTGCAGGGGGGCAGGAGGGGATGCTCTGAACAAAACAGGCACCCAAATAAGGAGTTACCATGACTGCCTGTTTCTTTTAACGCACAACTGCCCCGGTCAGGATCCCTGCTGATGTCAGCCTAAACACAAGCCCTGATCACTACAAACATCAGCTCCTACAGCAAAGATGGCTGGTATCGTTAGGGTGCTCAAAAGCATAACCTTGGTAGAAATTGGGGTCTAGATACCCTTATTATGAGTTAGTTCTGCAGTTAAAGACAAAATACTGATTTAACTCTCCCAGGTCCAGGGGAAAAGCCTGGACAATGAAACAAGAGAGATCTCCATATCATTTTTTGCCCACTAAAGTGCTATACAAACTATATGGGGCACTTCTGCTCCAAAAAGTGTTTCTGAGCTGCACCATGGTTCAGTCTGTACTGTATACCTCACGCTTATACATGCTCTGAAACAGGTCAATCATTTAACTACCTGCAGTTTTTCATTTTAATATTAGCTTTTATTTTTTCTCTCTTTGCTCCTCTTATCTGCTCCTATCCCTTCAAGGAATACTAGCAGACAGCCTGATGGAAAATAAATTGAAAACATGGGATGAGAGCGAGTTCCACAATGAGGAACTAAAATGTAGGAGACAAGTCCAAACAAAAAGATGCGGACAACAGAGGTGCTGTCCTAAATATATGAGTGAGGAGCTTAAAACCAAATGCAGAGGAAAGTGAGATTTTAACGACAGGATTCAAGGCTAAGAACAAAAATAGAGAAGCAGCTTGACAGCAGCACCTAGAATGAGCAGAAGGAAAGTGAACGAAGGAGGGAGATGAAAAGATAGCAGCCTTCAGTGCAAGATGGATTGCCAAGGCTTGGTTTCTTACAGAAATGTGGACAGAAAGCTGTGCTACTAACTATGTTGTACTGCATTATTTTTAAAACAACGCATTGCCTTTCAAGCTCTGCAGATCTTTATGCGCCATGCGGAAAAGCCAAGAGCCCAGCGAGAAGTCTTCTGCCCTGCTAGACAAAGACTGGCAAAATGTTTCTGCTACATAATCCACAGGGTAGATAGCTGCATTCCCAGCGTGTTTTATCTACTCAACCCTTTTGGCACACCAAGTGATCTTTGATTTTTATTGCTTAGCTGGAACTCAGTACAATTGCAATGATGGGTTCCTATCCAGTCCTACACCCATGACCATCTTCTTGCATTTCTACCAGCTCTGACAAAATGAAGCTAACTTGTTCTTTAGTTATGCAATTACATGAATTCAGCTTAAGAAGATATTTTGGAATAAACAGCATTCATAAAAAAGCATGCTTGCTGGCAAATTTGGTAGGATCATCAACAGAAGTAGAGATCTGCAAAACACTAAAAATCATGAATTTTCAGGGAAGGATATTGCCAAGGCAACAAGCCAGTCCAAATGCAGAATTCTTGGAGAATTAGGCTGTAAGATGCAACAAAGCATACTGCACAGAGTCTAAACCTTGTATTTCATCCTGTCCAGCTATCAACATCAAATTTGATTTCTGAACCGACTGTGTCCTTAAAGATCACTTCTACAAACTTTACTACCCTTGCCTCCTTCAGAAAAGGCAAGCAATGCTTGCACAAACATGTGAGTCCCTGAGGAGTATGTATAGACATCACCTACAGGGAATAAAGGAGCAGAGGCACCTCCTGGGGTAGGCTGTGAACTTTCTGCAATGGTGTAATGGTTTTCATGGGTCTTTGCTCTTACCCAGTGTCCTCAGAGCAGAGGTCTTGATCAACGGAGCCCATCTGAGAGGAAAGTTAGTTGCACCACTGCCCTCCAATCCAGAGGATGAGGGGACCCTGGATTCCCTCCCAGAGCCAGATCTCTGCAGATACGAAGGGAATAATAACCAGAGCAAGGACAAGAAGGTTCTTCAGAAAGCCCTATTCTGAATTCCCAGGGCACTGGATGGACAGGAAGGGAACAGACATGTTTGTATGTTTTTGAGATGAGCTGTGAGTTAAATCAGGTGGCTGACAAGAGCAAGGAGCAATAACCATTCTCCTTGCCGAGTGGGACGGTGTTTGCCCAGATGCCTAAGGAGGACTGAGAGTTATGAAGGCTGCAAAGCCCCACTGCAAATGCTGAAACCGACGCCAGCAGGGTACAGCTAACATGGCAAGGGTTCAGTGGGAAGGAGACTCAGTACAGCCCCAGCTACAACCCAAATATGGACTGCTGCTTCGACAAGCAGCTTCTGAGTGGATTTATCAGAGGACGTTATCACGATACAGGAAAGAGCGCCTACTAAATACCAAGTGAATCGCTCCAGGCCCAGGGAACAGGCAGTCCAGCCAAATATGCAATGTTCCAGGGATGGAGCAAAACCACCCAAAATGCCCTTCAGCCACATGCCACCGAGATGGCAAAGTGCAATAGAGCCCTGCAGATGAAGCAATGTCATAAGTAGATGAGCAATGTGAGTGCAGATGAGGAAGGTATAAAATGCTCCATCCTGAGCCTACATCCTTTGTCCTTCAGTGAAAAGTCTTGTACTTTGTGGAATAAAACAGAGCTGAGCCTTTGAAAGGAAAGAGGCTGGCAAACGAGTGAGTGAAGGGACACTATTTCGCAGGGGTCTGACCAGATGACAGAGGGCAAAGAGGTGCAGATAAACATTTCGGAGATCAACTTCAAGATTTTGTCAGCTGCCTGAGTCAATATGAACACAAGAGAAAGACTCTTGGAGCATGATCCTTTTTCTTTATTCTTGGGAAATGATGTTAATGCCATGGGATTTAGGGACAGACACACTTAGGCCAAATGACTGAAGTGTGAACTCACTGGCTTCTTCCAAAGGAAGCAACTCAATGGTGATAGCGGCTCTGGATAAAACTCCTGCCAAGGAGCACTGTGTACCAGAACCATGCTGAGAGATGGAAAGCTTCTTAACTGAGCGCTAGGAGATGAGTCATAGCTCATGTCCCCTCAGTATGGGGGCAAGGGAACATGTCCAGGGCTCCTCAGGGGTAGCTCCCTTTATTTTGGTAAGAGAACTGTGGCAGCTGGAGAAGTTGTATGTGCAGTTTATGAACTCCAGTAGGACTTTGACATTAAGGCTTGTTAGATTTTCTGGGCTATTTAGTGATACACTGCCTCACATGGTCCTGGACACCTAGAAAACTCCAAGCAAAAGATTCAGCCACGGGAAGTCTACAAGGGGTGCAGCAATCAGAACGAAGACATTCTTCACACGCTTCTTTTCGCACTGTGACAAGAGATTAAATTAATCTAATGACAAAAATCTAAACCTCTTGTTTGCTGATGGTCTCAGATCTTGTAGTTAAAATAGGCTGTGATCTCTGCGGGGCTGGGACTGTCCTGTTTGCTTTTACAGTGGCT
Organism: Antrostomus carolinensis; assembly: GCF_000700745.2. Lineage (NCBI taxonomy): Eukaryota > Metazoa > Chordata > Aves > Caprimulgiformes > Caprimulgidae > Antrostomus > Antrostomus carolinensis. The sequence goes on from NW_010289292.1 coordinate 22,670, forward strand.
GGCATGCCAGGGGGAGTCTCAATGCCCTGAAGCTTGCCAAAATTAAACCTGAATCAAACTAATTAGTGAACAATTATTTAGTAGTGAATAAAAAAGACGTTACCATTGAGAAGAAAATAAATCACAGACTGAGCAGCCTAACTCCTGGAAAGCAATAGGGACATCAGTGTCACAAGCTTTGCAAAACACAGCCCTGATGATCATCTGCCTGCAGAAATTAATATGTTTTCCAACTGTCCAAGCTGGTAAACCTTGCTCCAAGCACTTAAACCATAAAAGTGCTGGTTTGTGAGATCTCGTCCTCTTACCTGACATCATTACCTCCATGGGCAAAGGATCCAAAGCAAGCTGTTAAGATCTGGAGGAAGTGGAAAAGTAGATGGACCTGAGACGTGTCTTTCTCTTCCTTATCCTCTTCCACAGGATCAACTGGGGGCCGGTTAGGATCTGCAAGTTCAGAGGCCAACTTCATTTCCACCCCGCCTTCCTCCGCCTCGATCTCTGCCTCAGCCACTGCATTGCAATAGCTGGAGTAGCTGTCATAGCGAACTCGCTTCTTGGAGTAGGAAACAGTGTCTCCCACTAACTTCTCACTGTCCTCTGGAGTCGACGTATCCGCTACCTTAAAAGAGGAATGCACAGGCATGCCACAAATAGCAGCTGTGTAACACGTGTAACTGTTGTTGCGTCGTAACAGTTTGTAGTTGTTTTCTTGAGCGGGCCTCTCATCGGTGGCCCTGTCCAGGTGCATTTTCTGGAGCAAGTCTTTGTATAAACCTGAGTCCTTGTGCACAGTGTGATAAACGTGGCCGTCACTCCTCATCTGGCCATCGAAGCTGAAGGTGCCATTGGAAACAGGTGATTTCACTGAGGTGTGCGTCATCGAAAACGCTCTTCCTAAAAAGGCAGAGAGTTAGAGTTTTTATTTCTATAAAATGAAATACAGAAGCCCCCTCCCTCCCACTTTGTAAAATGGCAGTGATGCAAGAGTACAGGACAAATAAGATCAATTTGCAATGTTTGCTGTGAATAAGCCAAGATTAAATTCACTACAAAATAAACTCTGTCATCTTCTGTGCAAAAGAGCTGTGTTCCAGCATTGGGTCTCCCCAGACGTGCTGTATGACCTGCAGCAAGTCACTTTGGATTGGCTACTCAAAAGTGATACTCGAAGGTTAAATCCTCGGGTTCTTTGAAAGTAATTTCTATAAAATTCCTTTCTTGTAAAATAAGCTCTACTTTTTCTGAGGTTTTGTCTACATTGATTAGGCAAAATAAGGATTTCAGGATTCAGGTGGTTTACTGTAATTTCATACTGAATATGAGGTCACCTTTCAAAAGTACCTATGTTTAAGAGACATTTACATAACTTTTAAAATAATTTAAAAAAAAACAGAAAGCAAAGAAGTTTGTATTTGGCAGAAATATTTCCCCAGCTATTCCAACACTTTGTCTATCTTGTTTCTACGAACATAGTGATGGTCATTCCCACTGTATACATTTAAGATTAGTGTGTGCTGTAGGACACGCCACAGCTAAGGCAGTATTTCTAAAGAAACTATCTTTTTCATTTCCTGACTTCACAGATTTCCACTGTGCAACATTCAGAATTGGCTTTAGCTATTTTTAAACTGGAAGCACACACTCAAAGGGCTTCACGTCATGACTTATTTGATTTTGTAAGAATCAGTTGAATATATCAGGCATTTATTAACCATATTACAGGGCTGTGTAGATGTTAGCAAAGAGATATCAAAGTCAGCAGACTGCTAAGTGGAGGCAGGGGCTGCAACCCCACCACATGAGAGAACAAAAAGAGCTTTATGCACACAAGCCTACTTCTTATAAATATACGTTCAGAAAACAATGTGTGAGATTTTTCCAGTGGACACGCTCCAAACAGTCATACATTTGTCAACTAAAGCCCAAATCTTTTCATCTCCTGTGGCAGCATGCTAATCATCTTTATGCTGAATTTAACCTTCACACATCAGCAATTTGTGTTCTCTCTATTTTTACACAGCTTAAAAGGATGGAAACACCATTAAGGATACAAAGTAAAGCAAAAAGGAAAACAATTTTTGTTTTCAGCTGTTTCTAAAATTAAAATACAGCCAAACAAAATGTAATTGTCTTTAAGCCCTCTGTAGAAAATGTCACTTGTAAATGAGCGTCTTTCCCAACAGGTGCTGAAGAGGGATTAGAGCTGGAAATGCCGAACACTAACTTACCATTTACAATAGAGACCTCCTTGCAGTTAAGAAACCCTGTTGAAACAGGGAGAAGATAAACCCTCTGTCTTGTCTTAGTTTCTTACCATACGGTACACGTGGATGGTTCCCATTTGCAATAGTATCTGATGCCCCAGCAGCTTCTGTTACTGAGCCAGTAAGGGGAATCGTGCTCTCGTCAGATGCTTTGGCACCGGGAAGCTCTTTAAAGACTGGTGTTTCTTCATCTTGAATTTTATCAAGACTTTCATCTGATATCCTTGACAGTGCAGCATCTTTCTTTAACCGGCCTAAGGAAATAACAGTACTGTAATTTTAAACCCAACCTATCTGTCTTGCTGCTTATGTTTCCACTGTTTGCATCAATTGCATATATCAACGTGGATACAATAACCTGGCTCCATTTCATACACATTATTTATTTATTTCTTTACGGATTTCATCTGAGAAAATTCTAAATCTTTTTTTCTTCCTACAAAATGAGCTGAAGTGGTAACTGATGTAAAACACCAAGCTGCTCATTTATTAATGAAATCTGAAACTTTCCTCTGCATTTTAAACACTGCATTTGTTGAGAGTAGCAAAACAAACAAGCAAAACACTGTAAAGCTAAAAGCTGTGATCAGCCTAACTTACTGTGAAGTTAAGAAGTCACTTAAAGATAATAATTCTGCCAGATTTTTCCTCTTTAATGTTTCCTTAATAAACTATAAAATTTATTATATTCCAGGATTTATTTTCCTGTTTCTGCTAGAATCTAGAAGAAGTGAGCACTGCAATGGGTTGCCTAGCAAGGTTTTGAATTTCTACCACTGCAGGTTTTTAAGAGCAGGTTACACAAATACATGAGGAATAGTTTAAGCACATCTTGCCTGTGAGTGAGGACTGGATTAGAGGACATCTCAAGGGCACTTCCAGATCTTAAATTAAACTTTCCATGATTTTACATCACTCATATTTCATCAAGCAACTACTTACTTTCTATTTTTCTCTTCATCCAGGGGCACACAAAAAACCAGACTAAGATGGCAAATACTAAGGATACGCCAATTGATATTAGAGCGATGGCCCACATTGGCAGTACCAGTCCCAGTACTGTGAAGACAAAGAAACAAAACCCAAGCAAACCATAAATTAACATAACTTTATCTCATGCAGTGAAAGAACAGTCTGTTGCAGAAAAGCCTGTGTTCACAAAGTATTCTAAAGCAACATGAATGAGCTGATCAATTTTAACATATATATCAGTTACTGCAGTATTTAAAGGTCTAGCTGACATGAAAATATTTGCAGATTTTTTCTTCTAATTCTTTTTTACTCTACTGTGACCTTACTTCCAAAGAAGTCAAGGATAAAACTTCCACATCAGGGCTGCTAAAACAAGTTTGCAGTGATTTTATACACTAATGCACCTTAAACCATGTTGCCCATTAGGGTAAGTATTTACCCGACCTTTGCTCTGGTCAACAAAGCCCGATGCTTAGCTTAATCTAAGCCATTATCTGCTTATGATAATAGCTTCATGTAGCACTTGAGAGCTGAGATTTCAGTCCAGCAATGCACAATCATGTCAGTAACTCCTGTTCCTGTAAGTATCTCCTCAACAGAGCTCCTTGAGCTTGTTCAATTAAATGATCAGACCCTTAATGAAGAAAGTGCTTGGACTCTGATCTTTCAAACCTATATATGCACGCCCATCTTGAAACCTATATGATTAATTCATCCTTGTGAGTACATGTTGCCAGAACAGAGGCCTTGGAGAGTAAGTGTGTATTCCCTGAGTATCAAGAATGGAATCTCACCTTTTTATTCATGCACTTTAGAGACTGCTAAGCTGAAACAGAAGGGACATTAAGATTCTTATTTCATTTATTTTGCTTAATGAGTCACTGCAGAGTGCCTGACCTACTTCTGCAGTACAATTAATGAGGAAATGTTGGTTATACAGCTGATTTACTGTGAAACATCTTGGGTACACAGCCAATTAGACTTAAGAAAAAGGAATAGTTGAGTTATGTTATCCTCAGACTGGGAACTTCTCAAGCTTTTTATTAATTACAGTAATGCTATGCTATGAAGTAAAGTCTGCTAACTGCATTTATAGAGTACATCTAGTGTGTTAGGTTTTGGAGAAAACACATTTCTAGTCAAAAAAAGTCACTTTCTAAGCCTGCTTTCTTAATTCAGGGGCACGCCCAGGAGTGTCTCTTCAATTGCCTGTGCATTCATGGCTCTGGGGCAATAATCTAGTCTAAAGATAGCATTTAATGACCAGAGTCTTCAATAAAGTAGTCAAGAGCACTGAACATCTTTTTTCTGAACTCTTCTTCTGCAAGTGTGTGTTTAAATGTACACCTTGTGTAAAGTTAAATATAAACATATAAATGCAAATATATAAACATAAAATGTGTTAATATAAATATACAAACAAAATTATAAAAATATAAACATAAGTTCAAATATAAACACAAACATAAATGCACATGAAATACACAAATATACAAAAATATAAATAAAGTCCTGAAAATGGCATGTATCATCTCCTACTGAATTGCAATGAAAACACAGCACCCAAGAAAGAAGATGCATTCAGTGCAGCAGAAACAGGCTCGGGGCTTCTTATCATAGCAGGGAAATAAAGAAGTAAATGTAATTAACAGGCTCCATGCCAGATCTGCCAAAGCAATGACTCTGCTGATCTCAGTGGAGCTTTAGCATTAGACTGAGTGCAAACAGCCTACCTGCTCTTACTGCCCACTTTCAACCTTCCCTCCTTCATGCACATCTCTGGAATACCTCTGAGAGCTCCACGCGTGCTCAGATTTACGAAGCCGAAGCTGGCAGCTCAGTATTTCCCTTCCCCTACAGAGGGGTTTTTTTGTAGTTGTGCTCTTCCCCACTAACCCGAGTGATCAGGAGGGAGTCACAAAAGCACACGCACAAAGAGAAGCATGTGGGGAGGTGTATGATTTACTCTTGCCCTCGTTAACTCCTGACATAGGAGATAACCATGTGGTGCTGACAGCTACCTGACAGCACGCTGGCAGAGCATCATCACATGCTGCAGGAAGCCTCCCTCCCTTGCCTCCCGCAGCGGATGGCTCACTCACCTGGTGCCCCCGTGTACATGATGGAAAACACGTTAATAGCTATGGTAGCAGCATAAAACACTGGAAGTGCACGTAGACCATTGGGCACAGGGTCTTCCTGTGTAGAAATCGGGGAAAAAAGGAAACATTAGCTGGATTTTCCACCAGATTCATGTCAGCATGAAATGCCATGAGAAAAACACATGGTCCCCAGTCAGTGCCAGGCAGGTGGAGCTTTTGGGTGGATGGTTAGGAAAGGATGGTGACCTGTCTGCTTACACCCAAATCCACAACGCTGGTCCTGGCAAGCACCAGCATTCTGTGGAAGCTTGACACTGTTAATGGGAATCAGGGAGACAGGTTGTACTTTCGGGTTGGTTGCAGACCTGCTGGGTGACCTGGGGTCAGGTTTCTTCCTGCGAGTGTTTTCTTACCTATCTTGTCTCCAGCATGAGGAGTCCCTTTCGCTTGGCACGACTGAAGGGTGCTGAGCAGGACAAGGCTTCGATATTTTTGAGGTGGAGCTACAAGCACCAATGCCCCCATTGCAAAACTTTATTCCTAACCTGTCCAGTTTTGACTGAGACAGCCTGGCACTTTCCACCAGCCAGCAGAAATCTCTGAAATATTAAGTGCCTGGCCATATTAAACAGGTACCATACATAAAGCGAGTGTGCAGTGTTTAGCATGCTGCTGCCCCTGCTTCAGTCTCGGGCCCTCAGTGCTCAGAAGGAAAGGCTCAGCTGATGGCACAGCGGAAACACACCGTGCGAGTCTCTTTGTGAGGAGACTGCTTTGGCCTTTTGAGGGGTTTCACGTGTTTGCAAAAAACCTGGCAAAGCTAATGGCTGGCTAATGTGGTTTTGTTCCTTGCTGCCATGAGCTATAAAAGGGAGCTGAGAGAAGGCTGCAGCCGCCCTGTGCTATGCCCCGGTCCCAAAGCGTGATGCAGCACAGGCACCCTCAACAAGGACATGAACTCCTACACTAGGGCACGGACTTGCAAGCTAAAATCTGTTCTTTTTTATGCACGCACACAACGCCAGAGTTGCTACCTGCTTATGCAAGAAACTCTACAGATCTCACTACTTTCCGAATGGCACAGATGGCAGTCAGCGACAACTTCCTTAGCTTGAACTTTTTCTGCCTCTTGAATGCTTAAATATGTGGCTTTTATACCAGAGTTCATGTGATTTTGATGACTAATTTCTTAATTTGTTAGGTTTTGAATGCAATAGAGGAGCTTTTCCTTATCCTTTATGCAACTTGAGTAATTTTAAATTCAAAGCTGAGTCCAACCAAATTTATCATCTGCTTTTATCGCTGACATTTATTTATATCAGAAATAACGAATGATGAAGTGGAGGTTACAGGTAGTGTTATTTATAGCAAAAGAATTAATCCCTCATCTATTTAAGTTCCCTGTATAACTGCTAATATAGTGTCTCTTATTTTAGGTCATTGTCATGCACTGCACTCCCCCATTTTAGCAAATTGAATAGTGTGAAACAAATGTGAAGAGCAGATAAAAGTGTTCTGGTTTCCAGTTCATGCTGGGTGTCAGGGAAATAATCTTCCTCACTGGAGATATATGGACTGATGTGACTTCAAAGCTGCCACTTTTGACTGAGGTCACTAAAACCCATCAATTCAAGTTCCTTGAGAATCTAGGAAATATGTAGACGCCCATCTTCTAACATCTGATATGCTAGAAAACCAAAGCTTAAAATTTCAGAACTATCAAATAACAATTAGAGTATCTCCAAGGGAGGACTGTTCTGTTTAAATAACAGTCAGAATGGCTACCATGAGGCCAAGTCAATGCCAACAAGTTTGTACTAATACAGAAGCAATCTCAATGTACCATCCTTTAATCAAACAGAATATACAGTACTAATTATCACATAGCACTTTCTAAGCCTCAAACACTTGTCAAATTACTTACTCTGAGTTTTCAGAGCTGCTAACAACAAGTACTGTTCCAATGGCTATAAAAAAAAAAGACTGGTCTCCTGTCCACAAAGTAAGCCACAAACTTTCAACTCTGGAAACGCCAGCACTCAAATTGAAGCCTAGAACAGAGCCTTCATACTGAGCACTCATTATAATAGTGAGATTTCTTTACCTTGTTTAAAATGAAGAATCTAATCAGCACGAAGAGGACTCCAGACATCAAGCCAGATAACAGTGGGGAAATAAACCAAGATGCAACTGTGTTGAAGAAAAGAAAGAATGGAACATGAAATAAACAGTATGCTTGCAAAAGAGTTAAGTAATAAGTAGTTAATGAGCAATAAATTTAAAACAGTTCTTGTACAACTGGAATTAATGTTTTATATGTTTACTTACAACTGGTGCAACTCAATGTCCACTGACACTCATGAAAGTCAAAGTAATGCTAGGCCAAAACATTTCCCGATAATTTTGCAAGTTTAGCAATCAAACTCATCAGGAAAGTTTCTTGTAGTTTGAGGCAGAGTGGACCAAGAAAGCCCTGGCATTTCCTAATCACCATGACCATGAATGTTGCAAGCAAGTGGAAAGCAACTGCATCTAGCAGGATGCCATGCTGCTCACATGGTAAAGGCTCGATTTCCAGAATGTCATAGCAGCATCAGCTGTAATGAATAATGCATGTACATTTTTTGTAGGCCAGATTTGCAAGTGTCCAGGACTGATTTAGCTGAAGTAGGTGGCAAAACTCCCACTGATTTCAATAAAACCAGATTAGGGCAGCACTCTGGAAATCTCATCCAGAGTGATTTATTGTTTGTGGCATGGTTACCAGACTGATTCTGCTGTTATTGTAAACTCTCTTCTACTTTCAACTGAATTTGAAAAAAATATGCATTGCTCCAACTTCTCTAAAGCTCAATTGTCTTTCCGTGCCTTCAGCATCAAATATTTTTAATAAAGGGTTTAGGCTGCAACTCGGGTTACAAGGCTTCCAAAACAATAATGAAAACTCCTTCACATCCCTGCTTGGCTGTGCTGATGTTGGCAGTGGGAGGCTGCGAGTTAAACATGTGCTGCATGCCCAGCTTTCGCCTCCCTGAAGCTGGTGGGTGGAGAAACATGACTGTGGGCATTCACATGAGAGCAAAAATGAGGTGGCATGAGCTGCCACAAAAAGAATTAGAAGAGGAGGAATGTCACCTTGAATCATGTCTCTAAGGGACAACATCTCCTCAGCTTACTGCTGGGGAAGTGCAACTTGCGTCTTACCCCTTTCTCCAGTGGAAACACACTGCAGCCCTTACTGAACATGGCATCAGTCATCTTCTGAATGACAGGACTGGGGCAGGAAATAATTTAAGGAGGAAGTGCTACCAGCACAAAGCAGATTTCAAGGAATGTTTTTTACAGCCATTGCACACTATTTCACATACCCTCACGCATAAAAGGAAACACTTACCAATCTTGACAAGCTGCATCCACTGGACTCCTTGCGTGCCAATTGCCACCAGAGAAAATCCAATTGTAGCGCCTACGATGCAATGGGTCCCCGATATCGGGAGTTTCAAGAATGATGCAATCAGCTGCCAAACAGCAGAACCTAATAAAAAAACCCAACCATATGGTATAGACAACAACAATAACAATAATGTCACACAGAAAATTCTTCACCATGTACCCACATTCTTTTACAAGCACTGCCTACACTCCACATGCGTAACAGAGATCTCCTAATGAGAGTTTTGTTCCTGTTCTGTCTCTAAAAGCAGATACAAAGACAGTTTAATAGCAGCTTTGAATGCTGTATCTTACTCGTGACTTTTTATTAATAAAAGCTCTTTACACTGCACGCACTACACAACAGTTCTGATTTTTTGTTTTGTTTCGGTTTTTTAAAGTCTCTTAGTATTTACAGCCTGTCTGATTAAATACACAAACTGCTCCCAGCCTGCATCAAGCTTAGAAAACCTCATTCTTGAGAGCTAGACCTGGAAGCCTTCAAGTGATCATTGTGAGGAGGCATCCACTGTTTCACTAATGAACTACCCATGCTCCTAAATTCAGATGCTACCAGAGAAAGGCTCAAATTGCAGGGCAGGGAGTTTTTATGCCTCTTAGTGACGTGTGGCCACCTGGAGACCTCTGTAGGAAAAATGGACTGAGGAGGGAAAAAGGACTCTCTCATTGCCTTAATCTGCAGCTCACTGTGGCACTGGAGAAATTCAGAACTGCAGAAAAGGATTATCTTAGTCATGGAGTAGCCAAAGATACTCTTGGCATAAGGAAATAAGGCATCCCCTAACTAACTAGGGGATGGTGGCTTATGCCCTATGAAGTAAATGTGATGCCTGGTGTCCCACCAGACATCCCAAGGAAGGATGTTTGCCATTAGTGCGGGGGAGGGAAACAACAAAACAACAAACAAACAAAAAAACAAACCAAACAAACAAACAAACAAAAAAACCCCAACAAACCCCAAGCACCAAAGAGGATGCCTTGTATTTGTTTTCAGTCCCAACTTTTGGTAGTTAGAAGAGATCACAGTTGGCCACCAAGCCCTTGAGCATGCAGTACCGTGCTCCAACTCATTTGCACATTGCAAGGACCAGGTTCTCTGCTACTCTTGCAGTGGCGCTAACCTCAGGACACCAAAATAATTTTGGCAGTGACACAAGCTTTCTGTGGATCTCATGTAATATTACAGAATTCTTAGAAAGATCTCTTCTTCATCTTAAGGCTTCATGGCCTTAAGACTAAATTTTCATGTTTTAAAGAGACCTCAATGACAGCAATCAAACTGCCATGAGGTATCTTGTATTTTCTGGCTTGTGCCACCTCTCTTAACAGATCTGCAGCAGACAGAGGTGGTGACCAAAGCAAGGTCACTGAAGGTATGCTGTTACTCAAAATCTCAGCCTCCATCCTCAGTCTGAACAGAAGATGGTTTGAAGTTCTTGAAATAGAGCCATCTGCAAACGGTGACTTGCTGGTATCACACACAGCTATGTTTGGAAGTCAACCAGTTTGTAAAACTGATCTCTCTTGGGGTACTGTCCCGAAACAACTGGTTCTCCTATTGCTATTGGAAATTCTAGCTCAAACAAGGAACACCTGCTCTTTAATTTTTTGGCTTCCCTTCCCCTGTACTAAAGTAAAAATAAATACACTTTGCAACCTTTGACATGAGCTTAGAGGTCAGTAAGTGGAAGTGAGGTGAAAGAGAAAACAGATGATAACATCTGTAAAGAGCCAAATAAACAGATAAGCCAGCCATATGTATGTAATTACAAAATGCTCAGTTTAAAAAATAGGGAAAATGCAACCAAACCACAGCTGCACTGCAAATGTGTGATGAGGGCTGTGTTTTTTGTTGGGGGGGAATAGAGAGAATACAGTGTTATTTCTTGTTGAATCAACTTCACCTTGAAAACAAACAGGGCAGCAAGAGGAAAAGTGGTGGAGGATTGATGGATGGTCTGAGAAGGACAATGTGTGATCTAAAGAAGTTTAAGGAAGCACATTAAGGAACAGAAGAAAATACAAATCAAGCCAGAGCAGGACTTTCCTCTGGGGCTTGCAATGCCTTAACTACCTACATCAGAGCTTTAACTCCTCTTTAACACAAAATGCATGTTCTCAATATTTATCTTTGCAAAAGTAACCTAGGAAGCAGGAGGCTCACTAGACCTGTTACAGAGTCCCAAATTCAGACTCTTCCCGCCTGCTGACACCATGGCCACATACCCTTTCCTCCCAGTTGCTATCTCCTAAAGAAAGAGGGTTGGCTGAGGACTGCCCTGACCAAGAGTCACCAGCGCTGGCTTTCAGGTCAGGGTGCATTTCATGCTCCCCTGCTGCTGAAGGCACCACATCCATTCTCCTGAGGCTCCGGTGCTATGTGCCAGGTGGGAGTCCCCGTTGAGTACCATGCCACCTGCAAGACTGGTTTAGGACTTTGCTTTGCTAATCCTGGCTGAGATGTCTCCTCTGTTGGTGGCAGCTCCTTGGTCGCAGCAGCTGCTGACTTCAGCTCCCACCAGGACCACTACAACAATGCTCAGGCAATTCCTGACAATAACCTGACAATTAGTTAACACTAGGGAAGTACTACAATTTACCCCAAAAAGCAACAGTCCCTAACTTCCTAAATGCCTAACAAACAACATTTTAATATGCAACAAATCATTACAAAATGTTACATTTTAAAATCTCAATCCCATTGCTCCCTGCTTCCTTCTCTCTTAGGAGAGAAGGTCGCCCTGAAAATCACCATCTGCTGTTTGCTGCAAGCATCAAAGGATCTTCCACCAGCATCTGGAAAGAGGATATAGTGACTTTTGGTCTCTCCCAGACTGTTGACTCATTTAAGCCTCATCGAAATTCAGAAGGTAAAAGTCCATTTGCAAAAACATGATCATGAGGCATGAGAAAACAGAGGAGAAAACGCAGAGCAAAAACAGAAAGAGGAAAAGAAAACATCCAGGAAGGCTCAGAGAAAACACAGGAAAAAAAATATCATACATCCAGAGAAAAGCTGGAGATGGATTTGAAGAAAAAACAAAAAAAAAGAAATCTGCAGTTTGTAACTTGTGATTAATTCTGAGATTTAAAAAGTGGAATTTCTTCTTAATGACCTTACTGGAGGAAGGGAATGCAACTGGTCATGAATTTCACACAGGCTTATGTAAATACTCATGCAAATAAGTTGTTTTGTTTGAGCGTCTGGCCAGTTTCCTCGGCAGGAGGCATCTTGAGACTTAAAATTTTGCCCGATCAGGATCAGGATGCCAGAAATAGATACAGAAAAGGAAAAGGACACTTCCTGCAACAGGGATCATGCGTGTCAAGAACATGAAGTTCAGAAGATGCAGGTCCCTTACATTTCAGATGGTGCACGCTGCTCCCGTGCACATGCCCGTGGGAAATGATGGAGCTACCTCAGGAAGCAGAAGGCTAAATGATGCAGGTGGAGTGGTACTAAGAAGCCACTCTACAGCTTGAGGTAAAGACCAGAAATCTGCAGCTGACCTTGCAAGATATCAGAAGAGAGGAACTGATGGGGGGGCCCAAGAGCATTTGATGTGGTTTAAGTTGGCAGCCTCACACAGAGACCGTTTGGGGAAGTGGCTGTGGTCCCAACAGTGATTTCTCGCTAAACAACCCCTCTTCTTCTTGGGCAGGGGAAGGTGGCCAACCTTCATGAGGCTCAGGAACAGCAAAAGTCCAAGGGAACCACCTCCCTGCTCTCAAGCACACAAAGCCACCTCAGACAAGTCCAGAAACCAGCACCCAATGTCCATCTTGATCCATTAAAATTAAAAAAAAAAAGAAAAAAAGCAAAATTTTCCCATTTCCCCATAGAAATGGGAAAATAATCACGTAGTAGACCTCTGCATGGATTCACCTATCACATGTGCAGGTCCTGCCTGAAAACCATGGGGAGGTTAGAGGGGGTAGGTGGAAATAATACTTAGGTTAGGTTTAAGGAAGAAAATCTTTGAGTGGAGCATCCCTTTCCAACAGAGGACACTGTGATGCTTGTATAAATCATGCCACCCTGTCATGGGATGCCACGGACCTGCCAGACTGGTGGTGGGATGGGCAGGCTGGCTCCTTGCCTGGGTTGCCTCTCCCACAGTAAAAGGATTTCCTTCCTGCTGTCTCCTGCCCTTTAAAAGCAGGTTTGCTATTGATCCTTGAGGGAGCTCTCCAAAAGCTCAGAAAGCCTCTTGCATATAAACAAAGAGTAAATATCATGGCTTAATGTTACTTATCTCAGAATATGCTATTTGTTCTAAATGAAGATTAATTTAACTGCAAACAAAAGCACGTGAAGCAGACTCTTAAGGTACGCTGAGCTGCTGTCGGTTTGGGTCAGAAAAATTAAAGAGACCTTCAGTGTGTGACCATCTATCTTTACTGCTCCTTTAGTTTTGCCATGGGCAAGGGTGAAGTGTATGATTAACTGCAATTGGTGAGCTAGACAATTAGTTTAAGCAAATATATTTGGATTTTCTGTAATTTTTTAGAATGATTTAGTTAATTCCTTCTTGTACATATTCCTTGCAAACTGTTATTTCTGTAGGATCTTCTGTACAGTCACAAATGCTATGCTTACATATTTTCCATTTACCAGCATAAAAATCTCCAAAACACTGTTTTTCAGTACCCTAGGAATACATATATATGATCCATTATGTTAAACAACTTTTTCTTCTACTAGTTGAATGGCTGAACCATTGAAAAATGTAAATTATTAGAAGCATTTAAAAAACAGGAGTCTAAAAAAGGAATACAGGTGCCTGCATTCACACAAAACCAGATGTGCAAGTCCAGAAGATGGGAAGACTTAATTAACAATATTCACAACAAACAGGATGACAAACACACAATGAATGTTACTCGGAACAGGAAAGCATTACTTACCAACCATTGCACTCACTTCTCCTGCCATCAGCAGTGGGACAGTGTTGTTGTATAGATTAACATCAATGATACCTTTCCGAATTGTTTCTCCTACTTTTGCTCCCAGTAATACTGAGCCTGTGGTTTCAAAAATTGAAGCCAAAATGCAAGCCTGGCGTAAAGTAACAACACCAGAGCCCACAGCCGTTCCGAAAGAATTGGCAACATCATTTGCCCCAACTGAAAAGGCTAAAATAAAAGCAATAATAAAACCCACAATGACCATCCACAGGTACTCATCCATTGCCATCTTTCCCCAAACCGTAGATTAGCTTCCCCTTTGCAAATAGTTAATAGTCAGGGCTGGAGGGCACCGTAACGGATTTGGAAAGCAGATTTCTTGTAAACAATGAGTTCTCTCTGGAAAGTGCTGGGTAGTGTTAGAATGTGAAGAAACTGCTAACTGCTGATTTTCAAACTACTATAAATAATGTTCATTTGGCTGCCTTTGGTCAGCAGTGAAACACATTCCATATTTTGCTCCCAAACTGGTACAACTGCGATGTTCTGTCCTGCAAGAGAAAAAAAAAGAAAATAAAACAATTTTTTTTAAAGGGGGAATACTTAGCCGAGCCCAAAACAATGCACGTTTTGAGAAGTAAACAGATGATTTAAAGCCACTAATGGGGTTCTACCTCGGCATGTGACTGTTCTAATCAGAAGCAACTCAGAAAAGGTTAAAATTAGGTCACCTCCAAAGCAATATGTTTCTTGCAATATCACTGACTGAGAAAATTTTTTGAGCAGTTTAAAAGGATTTAGAAAGGTTGAGGGTTTTGTTTGTGTTGAATTTACCAAGCAGTGCAATAAACCCTCTTTCTAGAAGGGGGATTCTTCTTGGCTCTTTGCACCCAGTGAAAATAAGACATGTAGAATATATATATATATATATAGACCACACCATACAGCCTGATTCCCAGCTGATGTAGATCACCTAGCTCCACCGACCTCAGTGGAGTTCTCAACATTTTATCAGCTGCAGCCAGGGATGCACTCCTTTGAAAAATTATTTTATCTATGTCTGTCTAGAAAATGCCACTGAAAATACTCTGAAGAGCATTAATATTCATCTACTGACACTATCACATCTCATGCAGTAAGGATACAATTTTCTTACAGCTTCTTAGTCACTGAAACAGCACAATAATCGCAATATTCCCATGTATTCCTACAGATCTAGGGAAGTCCACAAGGAAAGTTTAACTAAAAAGTTGATCTCTCAGCTCTTTCCTATAGATGGTTACCAATTACTAGCAGTTAGTACATTCAAACCTTGTTACAGATATCTTTTAGTACTTCTTTTGATAGTTTCAGATTTATGATCAACTTTTGAATTACATCTTAATTAATCTAATCTGAAAAAGAGTGAACTTTTTCAAACTAAAAAATGGACAGGAAGAAAGGGACTTTAAAAAATAAAACCTTCACTGTCCAAAAGACTGCTAGGCAGAGCAATAAGGCTCACACTGATGTCAAGATGGTCAAAAGCTAGAAGCACATTTGCCCAAACCATCTGCCTCTTTTGAGGACTGCTTCTCTTCTGTTAGCAGTCGCCACAAAGACGTCCCATCCCACCCTCTGTTTTCTCATCCATGCTGTTTGGCTCCAGGAAAGTGCCATTTTGGAGGTGGCAATGGGTTAAATGAACATTTAGCAGCAAATATCTGTCAGCCAACTCCACATGTTTTAAGAGGCATTTCAAGAGATCAGGGGATATTGGATGAAAAGCCTTGAGCCCACCTCCTGCTCCCTCTCAGTTTCCCCACAGCTGCTTCAGTCTCATACATTATACCCACATCCACAGTTTCAAGACCATACTTAATTTCTTTTGATTATCTCAGTGCAATGTAGGTCCTGCAGGATCAAGGACAAATGGTCTTTGAAACCTCTGAAATAATGGCAAAATTAAAAATTAAAAGAGATTTCATGTATTCCTAAGATGCTGGATCCTTGAGAACAACCAACAGGAAAATACCACATCTATATGTAAGTGTTTCCTAGAAAACTCGTAAGGTGATGTCAAGGATTGATGTTTTCTCTAAATACACATATTCAGCAGAAAAGATGTCTCTCTCTTTCTCCAGGCTCCAAACTGGCTCAAAAACTGTTGCTCATGTCTCTTCCAGACCTGGAGCAGACATCAGTCCTTGAATGCCTTACACTCTAAAATAACGTCTTGGAAGCTCTTAATGGCTAAAAACATTTGTATAAGGATTTTTATTATATGAGATAACATGAGAACATGAAGCACCAATGCATTTTTGATGTCTGAAGACTTGTTGCCTTTTTATAATTCATGAGCACTCAGCCCATCGAGGGGAAAAGGACTTGACAGAGACAGAAAAGGCTAATGATATTTGGAACAATTAGAGTTAGCACTTATTTGCCTGTGAAGGAAGACAAAACTCTGTTAAAAATTTTCTATTATGTATATCAGATTTTTGCTAGGAGATGAAGTGCTGGACTACGGTCGTTCCTTGATCCCAGAGATTAATGATTAAATTCTTCATCCTGCATGGATTTACACAGTACCTTTGCCAAGTTAGCCTTGGTGCCCCAGTTTCCTCTCCTGAAAATGAGCAAAGCTGACTGAGATCCATGCATGTAGCCACAGACGCTGTGATTATATGAGACCAGTTTCCTTCGGACCCGTAAGATGAAAGCACATCCTTATTCCCAACAGAAATCTGTCTTTTCTTCACTTATCAACCAACCTACCAATTTATCGTGGTGACTCAATTTCTGGGATAAGGAAGAGCAGGGGGACTGTGACATTCCCCCACCACAACAGAGTTCACGGGACAATGTTTGCCAAATCTGGCTCCTCCAGCCACTGCCAGTTCCTGCAGCTTCCAAAATAAACCACAAAGTCACAAGGTTGCCTTTATTAGCTTCCCTGGGAGGGGTGGGGAGAAGAAGTCCAGATGGTCCCAAAGAAATTAAGACTTCAAGTGTGTTTATGTGTGCTCCTAAAACTCCTCATGAAGGCCAAAGAGTCTCACAAAGTTTGTCAGCACGGTTTTTGGTAAAGGGCTCAGAGAGGCAGCTACACAATCTCCCTCCCTGTGAAACGGGATATATGGCCCTGGGAGAAGAGGATATCTTACGTAAGAAGTCACCTCTCCTGTCATTTTATGCAAGGTGATGGTTCAAAATAGAGCTTCCTCCAAAACTTGGGAGGCTTGACTTGACGTCCACTGCGTTTACACAAGTGACAGAGCATAGCAATGGCCAAGCTTTGCCTTTAACAAGGTAAAAATCAAAAGGAAAAGAGGAAAGGGAATAAATACATGTTTAAAAATTAACATGTAGGCAGCATTTGAACAGTTAGTTGTTACTACTTTCAAGCTTAAATAGCTGTAAAACATGTTAAATATGTTAAAGAAAGAAACAGAAAGATTTTTTAAAAGGGCACATCTCTGCTGAGAAAGTTTTCAGAAATGCAAAATATCCTGCAAAGTAGGCCAGTGACTAAATACAGACTAAATCTTGTAGCATGCTTCTTTCTAGAGCCCAAAATACATCTGGCATGCTCAGACATGCTGAGCTATGCCCCTCATCACCTAATCTAACCCAAGAGCCTGTGGTATTTCATGATGTTACTGGGACAAAAAAGAAACTGGAAAAAAATGCCATACAGTAAAGAATAGCAGATCTTCCGCTCTCTGCATGACAGCTGGAAGTCACTAGCCTGTTTCTCTCCTGCACTTACTTGTATTTCACCACCACACCTCTATGCACACCAAATGCAATGCAACCTGACCTGCTAGACGCTAGGAAATCCTCCCATTTACCTGTGGGACTGACGCCGTCTCTCCGCCGCGGCCCCCGCAGTCGGGCGCGCTACACTACGGCAGCAGACCCGGGTGGCAAAGTTCATTTTCCTATTTATGCTTTGGATAACTCCTCCTGAACCAGCCCAGCCTGTGCTGCAGTGGCCGTGCTGCTAACTCACCCTCGGGCATTAGAAGGACAGAAGAACTGTGTTAGCCCCGAGGAGCTGCAGGACCTGAAGCTGGAGCATGCATCTCTGATGGCTGTTAGAGCAAAGGGAAATGCGTGGAGATGAAATTACAAGTTGTAAGAAGCTAATTCTGCATTAAGAAAAGATTTTAAGCTAATATAGTTTTCTCTACCATCCATAATTAGAGTATCATACTAAGTAGGTCTGAGTTGAAGCTTTTAACTGTGTAAGTGGACTTAGAAATTTACAGAAATTGCACCTCAGTGAGAAAAATCTGATTTCTGGACATGCTAAGCACGTCCCTCTGCCTCACTGGCAGATGATCCAGACACCCCCCTCGGACTTTATTTTGTTGCTAGCTAAACATCTTGTTGTAACTCTGTCAACACAAAGTGCTATTTCTTCCCTAAGGGAGAGATGAAAACAAAATCTAGGTAAGGAAGCACCTTGATTAATGAATAATGGCAAGTGAATCCTCAGGAAAAAGTCAGAATCTCCTGGTAACCACGAGATCATTTTAGGACATGTTTATATACGGACATTTACTAAGACAGTTCTGGAAACTATTCACAGGACACTTCTAAGCCTAGACAAGTTTTTGCTGAAAAAATAATACAAAATTTGAAAACCAAAGTTGTTGGTTGTTATTTTTTTTTGCCAAACAAATTGCTGCTAAACAGAACACAGAAACATCTAACAACAGGGACAAATGGTTAAATAAAAGCTAGAGACAAAGTTCAAAGTCTAGGGAAGCAATCAGAGTGCATTATCCACCAACAATCCAACTGTGACATAAAGAAACAGAGACTCCACAATGCCCTTTAATCTTTCCTTCACAGAAAATTAGGGAAGAACCTACTGTACTTGTGAAACATTAAAAAATATAATAAATCATCCTGTATGCAGCTCATACCGTATATAAATCATGCTGTATGCAACTCTTCTGGTCTCAGAAGTTGCCCCATGCTGTAGCTGAAAACTTTCTCCTACTCCAGACAGGACAGAGATTCCAGGACGTCCCAGTTTTAACTGTTTTATTGTTGCCCAAGTATGAGCAAAAACCAAAAGCCAGCAGCTAGTGTAGCATTTCTCTAGATAACTCTTACAACTACTCCACTTTGCATTATGACAAGACAGACAGGGGAGGACGGTTTCTTTTCCCCAGCAGTGTTGAAAACAGCAGACGTTTCACGATCGACAGTGGCACTGATTTGTACTGACAGGCAGGCTCACTTCTAGTTACCAGTGGCTGAAAAGTCTGTCCAAAATGCTTACCAGACAGCAGCTTCTAGGAGGTTATTCCATACCTCTCCAATTCTGTGTGTTGTTCTTTATATAAAACCAATCTGTTAGGCTTCCCACCCACGTGTATAAACTCATACCAGATCTGGCATTCCAGCCTATTGGTACTAAACGCAGCACTGCATAGAAATCAAGCTTGATTTATAGCCAAAGTTACTAACATCGCTCACATCGATAGTCCTTATCATTTCCAGTTCGTGCTCAGGCCACAAGGCTTGCAAATTGTCTACTTTAAATTACTAATATTACACTCATGATATGAAAGGTGGTATGAATTCAAGTGGTTCAAGACTAAGAACATCCCTATATGGCTCTAAATTACATGCACAGGACTTGTCACAAGGCCAAGCATGATGCAAGTTTAATGCTCCAGTACACAAAATGCACCCGCAACTTACTTAAAAAAAACAAAAAAATCAATTACTGCATCCGCAGAAGCAGGTTTTGTATCAATCAGTTCCTATTTTAACATGTTCGCAATCTGTTTAAGCGTACTTCGTGCTGCTACTTGATATGGAAACAAGACTGAAGTTGATAGCTTTCCAAGGACTCCCATCTAGTTTAATACTGCAGAGAGGGACTGTCACCGTCAGCCCCCAGAACTTCCAGATGATGCTTCCTTTTCTTAGTCCCTATCAACCTCTGTTCTCACCACTGAAAGGTCAAAAATGCATATAAAATATTTAGCACGAGATTCTGTGGCTGAAAACATTCACTAAAAACACAGACAGCAGTCATGTTTAAACAGCAATTCTACAAAGAGGTAAGATAGGTAAAGTATCAACAAGTCCTTGTTGTGCATTTGCTGATAAATATCTGTTTCTCTAACTAGAGGACAATTTGATCTTTCAGTGACTGAACAAAGTCTTTCTAACAAGCAAGTGGTTTTTATGATTCAACACCAGAGATTTTTAAGATCCATTCAGAGAAAACAAGTGTTCATGGTTATGGAAAACATGTTTTACAAAAGAAAATCATGCAGAGAAATCTTTAAAACTCACCCAATATTTAAAAGTTGTTTCAAAAGAAAAAGGAGCTAAGTTCTTCCAGCGATTTGCCCTCCTGGTTGTAAATACAGGCTGAAGTCTAAAATAGACATCCTATCATTCAGCACAGTCACATCTGAACATGCAAACTTCCAGAGGGTAGAAAGAGGTCTATAACTTACACCAGGCAGTCCGGGGATAAAATTCACTCTGGCACAGGAGAGCACACAAGACAACACCGAGAAGCATCAATGCCAGTCCAGAGTCTTATTCAGTAGGTGAAAATCTGCCTCCTCTTAAGCAAAGAATTCTGCTGGGGGTGGGCACTGATAAAACACAACACTGCGTCACAACTGCACTGGTGAGACAAACCAATCCAATGAAGCTCATATTAAAAGCAACAAAACGTTCCCTTTTTTTTTTTTTTTTTCTTTTCTTTTTTTTTTTTTTCCTCCTCATGCATAGGCAAAGACGAGAAAGGAAATCTCACTTTTGACCGCCAGCTGGGGATTTTGGGGCGATCAGGTAACCTCTGAGGAGCCCCAGGTGTTCTATTTGCAACCACACTTAAACACACGCTTAATTCGCGTGCACGGGATGGGAGGGTACGTACATCCAACTCGGGAAGGATGTTGCACGCTCGTTACTTTATCCATGTCAGTAGAGGTCTCACAGGCTATGCAGACTGCAGAACGTTAAAGATGTGCATGAGTTTTGACTGGATCGATGCCTAAGCAAGCAACTTCACTTTCAACAGTTCAACCTAAATTACCCAATCCAAATTCCTTCAACCGCTTTCCTTTAAGTGGGAAGCATTTTTGCATGGATGTCAAGGCAAAAACAATGTTTGCCTAAAAGCATCCGGCTTAGCTTTATATAAAATATTTGTTTTAATACTATATAATGAAATGAAGCCATTTTATTCAGCAAAAAGGAATGTAAATCAAAAGTGCATTGTCACAGTTAAAAAATCTGAAAGACGCAAATATATTTGGATGCGTTTCTGGTTTATAAATAAATAATGTTTTAAATTTAACTTTTAGGTTTTACACCATTCTGAGTCACTTAAAGCCATGGCATCATATTCCAACATAATACACAAAACAGTAAATTTTCTGCATCCTGAACATTTAAGAAAAAACAAATCATTGATTTAGATTTGTAAACATAGACTTTGAAACATAATTCTTACCTCTTCTATTTTTTCAAGTTTGAATAAAGGGTATTTCTTTATATATATATATATAGTTTTCTAAATTGGTTACATTCAGCTGCAGATGAAATTCAGGGATAATTTGCAAATTGAAATCTAAAGAGTGGTTTATATTTCTTAAGAAAATTCACATGGATTACTAAACCTACATCAGCTTCTACAAAGAATTAGGGTAAAACTCCAGCTAGAAATCTGCAGTACAGAAATGACATTAAAAATCCCCAATAAAAAAAAGAATTATTAACTATCAGGCCATGATTGTTTGTAAGAAATGCAGACTCTTTATTTAAGGCCAACACCCAACTACTATTAAGACTGTGATATAGCTGCTAACTTTGTGAAAAGCTACACCTCTTAAGTCTGGTTGCAAATTCTTTCCTTTCACTTCTGTAAGAGCTGGCAAACAGGCTTCCTAGTTTTAGAAAAGTGAGAGAGGTTGATACTTTCACACTGGTTTTCCCTTATGTACAGAAGTAACATATTCTAACAAGAAGAATATTAATCTTTCCCTGTGGATCTAGATACATCTTAATACCTTTTTCTTTTCAAAGTAGTGTCAATCAATTCACGTGAGAGCGATCATAATCGTAAACATGCAGTCAGTCTGTATTTATAGGTCTGGATTCCAAGGTTTTAAGGAAGTGAATAAACAAACACAGAAACTTTCTTGGAGCACTTATTTCACTTTATAAAGTAAAAAAAGAACACAAAAATATTATTTCATGTTCTCTTTATAGCTGACAAGTTGTTGATGTCTGGCTTGGTAAATCTCAAACCCAATCGGTCCGAGCAAACGCTGAACCCACCCTAGTTCTCCTCAAAGGACAGCTCAGCCAGCCTAGAGTAACCACCACCACCAGCGTGCAGATGCAGGTACCTGTCGAAAGGACGCGTTACTTGAGAGGTATCTACACGGATTTCAAAAGCCAGAAGTTGCCAGCCCGACCTGTGGGAATGACCTCGGACCCAAGGGAACAACAAACCATCTGAGTGCCACTTCCCATGAGCCAGCCTGACCACAGCGGTGGTTTCTTGTTGACCTAAGCTTCAGAGCTCGGTCTACACGCAAAGCAAAGGATATAATAAACAGCACAGAGAAAAGGAAATATCTTCAAAGTTTTTGTTCTGCTAAATCAGCATTGTGGACCTCAGGCACGGGAAAATCCAAGCCAAGAGAGGTTGACCATTAAAAAGAGTTACAATTTGGGATACCACTAAAGAAGCAGGCGAAGGAAAATTTATACGACCACAAAATAAATGATGAGGATTGGCTTTTGGCAATGGCAGCACCAGTTTGGTTCCCATCAAATCAAATATTTGTAGAAATCATAAATATTATAGATTACAATCTTGATCAGATATCATAATTTTTTTTCAATTGTAATTTATTCTGGTAAATCCACAATTGAGAGATGCCTGTTTGATTCAACAAACCCATGCTAGGTAGATTTATATTCTGGTTTAAATAATGTAATAGGACAGGCTGATTTAAATAATTAATTTTGAATCCCCTTTGTTTTGCATTTCTACATCAACTACCAGGCTCTCATTTACCAGTAACCACTAAAACAATGTTAATTTGCAACTTAATGTAACTTTTATATCAAACCTAACTGGCCTTTTTGCCATTCAGATGGGAAGGCTAAATATTTAAGCGACTATACTTACTTTAAAATACATGCATTTTGAGTAGAAAATAATGAGGGATGATTATAATTTTCTAACATAAAAACCTGGAAGAATTGGAACCTGAATACCTGTAAACTGCATTTGGACAGGAACAGAAATACAATAAAAACAGCCGAAAGCTGAAGGACATTGTTCCAGTTACACCGTGTCAACTTAAATGAAGTTACTGACCAGTAATGGGAGCTTGTGGGATTTCACACACCTACCAGTACTGTAAAACTGGGAGTCATAAGCAGCTGGAACTGGGGAGGTTTTTTTCCCTTATCAGTATTTGTGGCCCTGACCCTGCCTGGGAACACTTATTTCCCCCTCAATCTACAAACCAAGAAAACAAAATTAATGAGGAGGAATGAAAATGGGTGGCAGATGACTGCACAAGTATCACATAGAATGTCAAAGAAATACACTCCTTGCAATACACTTCTTTCTGGTTTCAAAGGCCCTTGTGACCATCTACATCGTGGGACTTGAAGAAGGACACCACGCGCCGATCATCACCTGGAAATCAGCCCTGAGGTCCTTGAGGCTAATGGAGATTTAACACAGCTCCACCAAATGAAGCACCATTTCTGGGTGCTTCAGTAACTCCATTGTGCCTAGCAAATACCAACAAAACTCTGAATATCTGCTCTGCAGGTAGCAGATAGCTACAAACACAGTTCCAGCTGGAAAGAACCAGCTCCAACCAACAAAAGCATATCTGCTTCTGCATACTGAGTAGCAAGTTCCAACACATTCTGTTTTCTATCAGGATAATCTCCAAACAGAAAGAGATGCATCCATGTTTCACTGCAAGAAAAAACATCTCAGGGGCTCTCTGGAAAGTCTAATGTGGTGGACACAAAAATTTAAGTCACTTGGCATTCAGGGATGGAGCGACTCCTCTGCTCTGAGGAAGAAAATAATTTGGATGGGCTTTCTTGATGGCTCTAGACTCTGTCGCAGTGTTGTCCAACCTTCCTTTTCCAGCAAGCCCCCAGGCTTTCAAAGGGGATATCCCACTCCACCTAGGAGACATCCCCTCCCGTTGGTCGAGGTGAATTGGCTGTGCTTGCACAGGCATGCCGTGAGAGCTGCCATGTTACAGAGTGTGACTCTTCTTGAGATCACACTTGTCTATTAAGCAAGCAAGCCCTGGGAAAATGAAAAGGAGGAACCCACAACTGGAATTGCCGGAGGCCAAGGCTGGCGCAAAGGATGACGCAGGCTCAGGGCGTTGTGTGGCCTGGGAGAGCCAGGCTGGCTCCAGCCCCCGCCACAGCACAAGCCCACGCCGAGCCAGGAGGAGTTCAAAGGCAGCAAACCCATTCTGAAGGAGCAAGGCTTTGGCTAACACTGGTTCAAGCACTGCCCCAGTTAATGCCGGGAACCGGACTCATGTCACCCGTTACTCTGGCTGATTCACCGGAGACTGAGCGTGCTACAACCACGCTAAACCCAAGGAAAGGGGTGAACTGTGGCTCTGAGCCTCCCTGAGCTTAACCGATCATTTCCCCTCCCCAGCCCTGTACCCGAAGAAAGCAACCAGCATGGGTGAGGTGTTGGAGGGAGGTTGGAACTAGATGATCTTTAAGGTCCCTTCCAGCCCATTCCATTCTATGACTCTACGATTCTAAAAGCCTTGGCTACTGCTGACAACTCAAGAAGCATTATCTTGAATTACTAACGGACCCATACTGACTTTACAAAGAGCACAAAAATTGCCTGTGAAACATCCTTGTGGCAATCCAAAAATATGCATTTTGCAAATTCAGAGGCTTATGCAAAGATCCCCTTGGTAAGAAGCCAGAGTGCGGTTGCCAAACATCAGCAGCAATGTGAATTTTTCAGATAAAGGAAACCTGACACCTCCAGCCCCAGATTGCCTGCCATTCCCATTTCGGTTTGGGTTCCAGAGAATAACCGCTGTGGAGTTGTTTCCCATTGAGCCAGAAGAGATGACTGGGGCTCCCCCGAGTCCAACAACTCTCTCTTCAAAGGAAGCTGGAGTGAGAGAGTAGTTACCAACATGCCAAACCACACTGGCTCGCTCTCACTGACAACCTCCAAAATTGGTGTGGCCAGCAGGACAGAAGACCAAGCACTGCTGGAATGAGCTACCTGAATGCCAAAAGGGGGAAAGGACCAGGGGTATAACCAGAGAGAGGAGGCACGGTGACACTCAGTGGTGCCGACCAGGGTTACGGGAGGTAGTGGAAGCAGATGAGACCAATACATTGTGGCAATGGCAATTCTGCCTTTTCTTTTTCCTACAAACATTGCAGTAATAAAGATATAAAGGTGGAAAAAAACAATGGAAGTTGTGACCTTGGCTTCACTTCGTAGGAACAGGAGCCAAATATGACACCAGGAGGCTAGTGACTATGCCTAACACTGCCTGGAGACCATGCAAAAAATGGCACCTGCCAACTAACAGGCCTGTCTCCCCTCCTGAGTCCAATAGCTGCTGATTTCTGTTCTTCAGAGTCCATGTAATGGTCCACATATATCTCCTGTAGCCTTTGCTGCTAGAGACATGGGGAGAATGATGGTGAAGCAAAAACCCTGAGCTCCACCTACAAGGCAGAGTTAACATGCCAGCTACTTCACTGTAGGCTGACAAAGCTGCTGGAGCAAACAGGTGGCTGATAGACTTGTCACACTGGCTAGGAATTAAATCAGTGCCAATGCAACATGCCAAAGAATGTCCCGTAGTTGGGTACTTGGCTCAGTGAACACCTCCAAGAGGACTTACTAAGGGCATGTGTTCCTGTGATGCAGGTCAAGAAAAGCTAGGCTTTACCCTCTGCAAAGGAAAATCAGCACTGAAAATCATAGGAAAATTGGACCTGCAAACCAGCTTAATATAGTGGCTTGGTCAGGGATCTTGTTATCAGGAACTTTATCCCTCAGACAAGTTACTGCTCATGGAAGGATGGCTCCACATTTTATCTGGGCTTTTTGTAGCCTGGGAGCAAACCCTGGTAACCTTAGTGTTTTTGCTTCAATGGTCCAGTGCCTACATTCAGGTGGAGCACAAAGAGTCTTCAAAAAGGTAGGGGCAGGATAATGGGACATACGTTGCCTCCAGTGAATTCATCTGCAGAAAGAGCTTGAACAGCTAGTTTCTCCACGTGCTGACACAGAGGCTATAAAGAGCAGAGAAAGTCATTAAGGTAGCAGAAGATATTTCTTTGAGTACATGGCACCAGCAAACTGTGCCAGCGGAAAGTGTGCCTCATCCTCTGAAAAAAGGTGTTTATAGCCAAGCTGTGCTGGTGATCGTGGTGCGTTACAGCACCCTGATGGTCACCCAGAGGAAGAAAGATAGTGAAAGGTCAGGAATAGCAAAGGGGATTCCATAAGGAACCCTCCCTCTTCCCTGCCTTTCTGGAGAAGGATGAGAATCAGAGCTAGCCATGCCAGGACCCTGCTATGCCCACCACAGCTTGAACTTCCCTAGGCATATACACCTTTCCCTTGCAGAAAATGACCTACCCGACAACGGGAATGGCACAGTGCTGACACAGACCTCTCCGCTCCACACAAGCACTAAGAGAAAAGCCACACTGCTCTAAGGCAGGGTAAAAATTCCCAGAGCGCTGTACCAGAAAAAAATCAAGCAAGAAAGGAGAAAAGAACCTGGGGGGCCGGGAGAGGGGCAGAGGCTACAGCAGCCAGGTATGACAACCATGGCACGTGAGGAGAGTCCTCTGGAGTATGGAAGCAGATTTCTTACAAGAACTGGAAGGGACCACAGTCTACCTCTGTCATACTGATAAGGAAAAATCACTCACTGTTACCCATAAAACAAATGAGCAAGGGGATCACCATCTAAAGAACACCAAATACTCAGAAAAGTACAGATAATATTTTTTCCTTTAAAAAAGTAAACAAGGAATCTATAATTAATAAACAAGTGGTTGTTTCTGGTTACCAAGACCTTCTGAAGTCATAGAAGTTGTTTCCTCTTCCATCTCCTACACATAAATTAAAAAGGGAAAATTAATTATGCCATTTTTTCAACTGCCAATCAGTTCCTCAGCCTTGAATTAACCAGATATTGAATTAAATCCAATGAATAATATGATGTGAGGAAAACAGTTGCCCTGAAACAGTGGAATACATTACTGCCAAAATGGGCTTAATATTTCAATCAAAACTGTCTCCAAGAGTTTAAACAATCATTTCCTGAAATTTTATTTTATTTTCTTTAAAATTTCAGCAGACATGAATACCTTTGAATTGCTTCATTTAATACAAATAACTAAACAGATTACAATAAATTTGGGCTATTACAAGGTTGTTTCTTTCAAATCTGAAGTACCAGGGTTTTAAAATAAACATACTCCTTTCCAGCTTTAAAAATTTCTCAACCAAGTAAAAAATCTTTTCCATTCTCCAAAGTAATCCAGAACATTGACCATATTGTTCACTAATGTACATTTAATCTGGGATACATTGGTGTCTCTAATCTAATGTGAAATTCAGGTGTGCAGAAGACTATTCTGTATCTACTTGTAAACACTATCATCAGTTACTGACAAATACATTTAAAATATGAAAAAAAGTATGAACTGACCCACTGGCTACTCTACTAATCCTGGGATTTTATTTTGCCTGGAACTCTCTAGGGTTTATTCAGAAAACATAAAGTAATTGCACAAACTCAAAGGCACAGCTCTCCATCAAGAAAGTCTTCTATAAGAACATGCAAAAAATCCACACCAAGAGTGCCTCACAGGTCGATCTAAAAAAGGCAAATACCATGAAAGGAGTAATGCTGGAAGAAACACTAGGTGAACATAGAGGTAGAGGTAATACGAAGAAAACAGAAATGTGCAGAGTTACTTGTTCCAGTGAACAACAATAACTAAAGTTTATTGATTTCAGTTTCAGCAGCTAAAATCCATGAAAACATTTTTATACGACACAGACAATACTATCCCATATTCAAATTTCTATCAAAGTAATAACATAGGCCAGGATTTTCTCACAGTCATTGTGATTTATTTATCAATTAGTACAATAAAACCTATTTTAAAATATAAATATTACTAAGTGCAAATTGGTTTTGTATCCAGTTGGAATGTTCAATTATATGGAAATATCTAAGTAGACAGACTGAAAAAATATAACTGTTAGCTACAAAAATAGCTGGACACATTCTCGGCCACTCTCAACTGCTCCCTTTATATCCACTGTAAAACTATTTCCAACACACTAATCACATCTATTCTGAAGAAACTAAAATTATATGATTTCAAACTATTTTCATTAGAAAAACAGTCCTTTAACAACTGCTTCTCTACCATCTAATTACATACTCTTAAAGGCCAAATATTCAGTCCGTATGCAAAAAATAACCATAGCCTTTTATTAAGGATAAAACACCAGATAAGAGTTCATAAGAAAAATAAAGATTCTCTTTGCCTCTACCAGCAACAGTGTCCAATATAGGAAATTACATTTAATTTTAAAATTTTAAATACATACATGTCAAAGTTTTAGTAATTCTGTACCAGAGACTTACTACAATTAAGTCTGTTCACAGCACTGTAACTTGCTGGACTGTATGGCTAGTATTTCCTTGGAGATACTTCACATAACAGCCAAGATGTTATAAAAACTGTCTTTCTAAAAAGTTCTCCCCTAACTGAACATTAAGTAATCTGCACTTAGAACCCCACAGCCCTGACAAGAAATCTTACCTATCTGAAATGTTTTTGTGACCAAGAGTCAAATAAAGAAGACTGAACTGATTAATATTGGATTCTGACATCTGTCTAAGGACAGCATAAGAGCAATACGTGATAAGGTTACTCAAATTAGAGGGCTAGCACTATTTTTTAACCGATGCACTTGTCACACTTTTTATGCAAAGGCTGTTTATTAAATGCAAGGAAAACCCCTGATTTCCCATTTCATAATGGTCATGGTCTGATCTTCATATTCCATGTACGTTTCCACAAAAAACCAAAATTGATTTCAAGTACAAAGCAGCAGCTATCTAATCCACAAATAAAAACTACAGCAATGTTCTGCTCTTCCTAAAACAAGCTTGAAGCCACGATTATATTAAAGACACAGATGTGAGGGAATTTTTCAACTTCCAAACAGATATGCAAAGTATTACAATCCAGGGGTGCAGGTCAATGAATAAGCAAGCAAACTACGTGACGTTTGCGCAGCGTCCTCCCAAATCCTGCAATCCCTTCTAGAAAGTCTGGGTCTACATCTCCCTCTTCTTTACTCATGTTCTTCTCACATGGCTTGGTCTCAGAAACTTTCCATGCCTGTAACGGAAACTTGAGCCAACTTCTTAAATGTATGATTTCTTCATCTCCACTCATCATCCACTTCTGTTTCTGAGAAGCTCCTCATCATGACACCTGTATCTCAAGAAGCAAAACAGGAAACATCACAGGGATGAAGCAAGGAAAGATGAATAATAATATGCCTCTGTGTCTTTAATAAAATCCCAACTTTCATTCAAGTTCCTTTTAGGAAATAAGAGTTCCTTTCTCAAAAGCAAAGTTTTGCCAAACTAGGTATGTAAGCATCATGTGTCAAAATTGGTGTAACCAATTAAACCTCCCCATCTGCACCTCCATTCCTGGCATGACGAGCAGGAGAAATCCTGTACTGGCTAGCCTTACATACTGTGGAAAACATCATCTGGTGCCAAGCTTGCAGAACCAGTCTGTGGCAGCCAGCTCAACTAAAAGAAACTGCTGACCCATCTACTAACTTATCCGCTACCAAAAACAATGCAAGTTATCTTTACCCAGGACCCGTTTGTCCAAGTAAGTAGAGCTCTAGCCCACAACTGAGATGAAAAACAAAGATTTTTCCTTTCCTCTACTTTCCCCACTGCTCCTTAATCTACACAACTTCCACAGTACATCTGCATTTTTACACACATATCAGGTACCAGAGAAGACGCTTCCTCTGCATTACAGCAGTTTAACTACAAGGTGACAAAGGCCTAAAGTATTTACAACGTGTCTTTGTCCCCAAAATCATGTTATAAAGTTAGGTGTTAGGGCAGAAGGGACTTGTCTATCTGTTTCTGCCACCCAAAACTTGGGATCAAGCGGGCCCAAAGCCAACAGCAGG
This sequence comes from Antrostomus carolinensis, assembly GCF_000700745.2. NCBI lineage: Eukaryota > Metazoa > Chordata > Aves > Caprimulgiformes > Caprimulgidae > Antrostomus > Antrostomus carolinensis. The sequence goes on from NW_010289292.1 coordinate 52,663, forward strand.
GCTGTTCAGAGTCCAACAACAAAAAGGCAGAGGGACGACTCATCTGCAGAGATGGAGACACAGTCATCTTGTGTGCAAACAAGCAGCCCAAACCATGTGCCAGAACACTGAATGGGGGGGTGCAGGAGAAATTATTTCTGCTGCCTCCCCAGCCATGAAGCCTCCAGGGCAGATAAGCAGGCACCAAAACCATTCTGCCAGCCAGCTCTCAATGAGACAGAAGCATGAAAACAATTTTATCTCCCCCTTTTAGAGTTAAGGCCATCTTTAAATAAACATTAGCACCAAAATCTCTTCCTAGCAGAGGCAGAGCAGATCCTACCTCTTATCAGCTACCATCTCAAATTCTCAGAATTCTACCTCCCATCTGAAATCCTCCTTTCTTCTGCAAAAGCGCTTGACAGCAGCATTCTACATACAGGAGGCACACTTGACTCAGAAAGACAGCAACAGTCCTTGGCCAACTCCTGCCAGAAAAATGATGGGTCATTTTGGCTCCCTTACACTGGAAACGAGGGACAGCTGTACGGACAGACTCCTGTCTGAGCACAAAAAGTCTCAGCTTTAGTTCTTGCACATTGCAGAAGAGAAGATAACTGAGCCTTGGACCGTGAAAGCAAGAAACCCTCTGACAATGCTCCGAGCATTGCAGGAACCGTAGCTGTTAAGTAGCCAGACAGAAATGTATTTGTGTATTCCCTCAATTCTGAACTCCTGAAGAAGTCCTTACCCTCAAAAGTGCTTAAAGGCAAGCAGTCCCGAAAGCCCATGCCTCGGTGATTGCGCCTGCTATTGGGAAACACGCTACTGCCTACTCAGGAAAGGCAACTATCACGGATTTCAAGAGCTTACAGAGCACAAAAGCTGAGGCAGCCACACATGTCCCGTCAGCAGGACATCCAGAACATGTCCAGATACCATCTAATTATTTTCTACCACAGTGATCTTTAATCCTTTATCATGATGATCACTGTATACAATAAACAGAAACCACAATTTCACTGTTCCATAATCATCATAACTCCGCATTTCTCTGAGCACCAGAAATTAACTGCAGACAAGTAATTAGATTTATTATTGACATCCTCACTCATTAATCAGATGTCTACACTCAGCATATGCACCATACAGATTACAAGACATGCAGCCTGCTCACTGTTGGATGCAGAAGGAGCACTGCAGAAAAAGATTAATAATCGTCAAAAAGATCTGACGGTGGCTGTCACCTGAAAAAAATGGGGAATTTTCAGTTTTCTTTTGAAGAGACAATTTACTGGCAGGCTGGTACTTCTAACTTTGATCTTTGTAGCAGCCAACACCAGCAGGAGAATTTTGTAGCTCAGTAACAAAACACAGAAACCTCCCGGACTGTTAACTCAATTACAGTATTTTGGCAAGGAAGCCTTCCCCTTATACCTTGGGGAAAGTCTTAAGATTAAACAGTGCATGTTTTAAAGGCACACGTGCCTCAATTATTTTGTGTAACTGTTCATGCACCTAATTGCTTTGAGAGAGAAAGTATTCCATGGCAACTTGCTTGGAAGACTGATATTTTTCCTTGTTTCCCAAGGAAACAACAGTTACATAACTGCACCGACTGTCCCATGCACAGGAATGTAATTTTTAAGGCAAATTTCAACCTAATCTGATGGAAAAGGATAGAGATTTCACAGGTGCTCAATTCCTACAACAGGCTTGCAGAATAAATAAGCCAGGTAACCCCCTGAGCAGCGTGAATGGCTCACAAACAACAGGGAGACACCCTATTTTGATTAAATATAGCCAAGAACTACGAGGCAGCGAGAGGTTGCTCACGCACTGTGCTGTTGGGAAAATCAGGGACTCTAACGGTACTGCTGCCTAATGGAAAGAAAGAAGGGAAGATGTTTAAGGTATCACAGTGCCAAACATACCAAAACCAAGAAAGCTGCAGGAAAAACATCTTCACCAGTTCAACTGCTCACAGAGCTACTTTTTAATCTATGGAGCAATACAGTAATGCCTTATGTGCCCATCACAGCTTCCATCTTTACACAGGCTGCTGCTGATGTGTTAGCCGGCACTTGTCAGGATTCGTTACAAGGCACTTTGTCAACTTTTGTTCTCTTTCATCAACGAGAAACTGGAAAAGCAGTACTATGCTGCAGTACAGGTGGCCTCAGAAAACCCTAAAAAATAAAAATAATAATAAAAACTGCTTCTCAAGCCCTTTCAACAAGATCCTACCCAGGTAGGGCACACTAAGCACTGTCACAACAGGTCAGATTGCAGGTCCATCTGTTTGAGAACCCTGCCTCCTGTGATCGGGACCAGATGCTTCAGAAGGTAGAACAGCTCGGGTAGTGAACAATGATGTAATTCACTCAAAGGGGAAATTCCTTCCTGACCTCATCAATTAGCATGAAGGTTTATATGCTTAATATATTTTTAATCCTATTTACTGCAACTCTGGACATTGTCATTATATATATAAATGTCCAGGTCTGCTTGGAATCTGACTAAACTTTTGGCCTCAGTAATACCATGTGGTATAATTATGCCAGGTTTGAAATGTATTGATTTTCAATTTCGTTTAAACACCCCCTTGTACTTGCACTATGGGAACTAGCACAGCTATTAAGCACCTCTCTTCCCCTTTTGAGGTCTCCAGTCCGGCTTCCACCATAAGCTCCTATGCCATACTGTGCTGTGTTAGAGGGCAAGAACATAATCTGAGGGCCTTTAAAGCAACAATTTATCAACTTCTACCAGTTGTCCAGCAACGTTTCTATATGCCGAATTTCTGGGATCTGCTGGAAGCTAGCAGCTCCACTAGAATTTCACCAGGCCTTATCCTCTTCCAGATCTTGCAAGCTCACTTTTCTGATGTTTTCCACTCCAGAGCCGCCACCCTTATAAGCAAACTGTTTTGCCCTGTGTTGTGCTCTTTGAACCCCCCTGAGACTGGCAAATTTAGTTAAAAAAGAACAGACGAGAAGCTTGCTGGGCTTTTCAAGGTCACACAGGAAACTCTCCCTCTGAGCAAAGATCTCCCCTCCCATCTCCGTGCCAACAACAATGTCCAACCAAGCAAAACCAATCCCATTTTGCTCTTGGCAGACGTTCCTGTGGGCTGCAGGTTCCTCTGTGCAATAACTTTTAGCCTATGTTGTTACTTATGGATGAGCTCATGACATATTCATCATTATTATTATGCCAAGTACTTACTAAAACTCCAGCATAATTAGTCACCGCTGTTTCTGCTCACACAGTGCTTGCAAGAGGCATCACAGTATAAAGCCACACCTTCATTCAACAAAAGTTTGGTCAAAAAAATAATGAAGCATGCAAGCAGCAGACAAGGAAGGGAGACTCTTAAAGCAAACCTGAGGTTCTGGATCCTCTTTTCTCCCTAAAACATAGTCCTGCTTTCAGTAACTATTTGGGCTGTATTTTCTTCTCCCATCCTCTGGATCTAAAACTTCAGACCTCGAGCCACAGGTTCTTTCCTAATCCCAAAGTCTTTAGGAGAGAAAGAGTAGGTCTGGCTGATATCTCATGGGAAGATGGCCCCCCAAGGAGATGACAGAGCATCTGTGAGAAACACCACATAACCATCACTGTTTTACCGCAAAGCATTTTGATTACAGGCTTGGAACTGGTGAATTATGGCAAGAGAATACTTATTTGTCTCAACCAAAAAGAAAATTACACCATTTCATCCCCTTTAGAAGAATCTTCAGGCAAGCAACCAGTGAAGAGAAAACTCCTGTTCCAGCCTATGGTCCATAAACAAATGGAGCTCTTTAATGATCAAAACAGTACTAACAGAACTGGAAACAGGCACCACTTTGCCAACTGTTAGCTCACTAAATAATACAGCTCCATGCAACTTTTTCCTGTATTTGAGTATCATACACTGATTAGAGTCAATAAAATCACAGGTCCCATAATGGCAGTTAAATTGTCCCATTGCACACTGCTCAATGACCTCCCCATGCTGTTTAATAGATACACAGCAGTTGTACAAACGCTGTGGCAGAGCTATGATCTGATTACTTTCTTTCTAGGAGGCCATAAACACTTCCCTGTTCTTCTGTCTCACACGTGTAAAGACGACACACTGAACGGAGTACTTCTACAGTGCTCTTAGGGAACGCTCAAACAGCGGTCCAAGCCACAAGTCTCAGAGCACTGCCATACCAGCATCTCTAGGACCTCTGATCAGCCATCAAGTGGTTTGCCTTTGGCATTTCAGGATTTGCTGAGGTTGAAAGAGAAGACAGTAATGATACAGAACAATTCTCCCATCAGCAGTGGCAAAAGTAATCTTGGGGGTCTTGAGTGCAATGCTTTCACCCCTTTTTGGGTCATTACTAAATATGAAGTAAAAAAGATGTGATGTTTTCTGTTTGTCACACACAAAAAACAGTCTGGATAAGGAAATCTTTTAACGGACTCAACAAATGTATTTTTGGCTGCTAGAATTCTCAATCTGTTGTGCTAAAATTAGCTTTAAATAAATGTGCAATACAAGCAGTACATACTTTGCCTAAGAAAAAAAATCCACTGGCCACTTACTGATCATGTGAACTCGGTTATGTAGTTGAGCTAAGAACATCAATTATTCCGAGCCTTATCTGACTGCAGATTTGGATCCATTTAGCAATGGCACTGCCACATACCAAAACGCACAGCAAGCCACAGCTCTTCACCAAAGTGAGGGAAAGTTCCTGCAAACAACAGTTGCTGCCATTTAACAAGATGGTCATGAAGAAAAGCAGTAAGATTGAAAAAGCCTGAGCCTCTGCCTCTACCCTTCCAACCCTCCCTCTGAAAAGAAAAAGCAAGTCTTCCTCTTCTGTCAGTCCATCCTTCCTTCCATATTACAGTGTAAAGAAACTGAGTGCCTTCAACTATCACTCCCTGATGCCCACCAACCAAAGCTATAGAAGATTATATTCTTACTTTTTTCCCCCTTCAAGCTTGCAATCAATCAGTAAAAGCATTCCCTAAGTTCTGCTCTGCTTTTACAACCAGCGTCAGAGGAGTTGATTCTAATATTGCTCACTGGAGCACACACCATGACCTGAGTAATGGCAAAATAGAGTCCTTCAAACATATCGAGTACTCTGTGCCGGGTAAAGTTCACAGCAGCTGTTCAAGCCCCAGAGAGACATCTGAGACAAGTGCCACAAATAACGAGATCACATGGAGGCTCCCATTGCACAACTGACATACATCTTTCCTGCTCAAGAATTTATGCTTCACACCCTACGCTGTCAGTCAAGGCTGTATGACAAACTCTGTTTTCAGGATGATCCAGAGGATATTTTGGAAAGTAACGCAGCCCTCCTGCTGGCTGAGTCTTTTCAAAATACTCCTTCTATTCCATTACAAAAAAGGTATGTTTCTATAAACTTGTCCAAACTGTGGTCTTTCTCAGGAGCAAGCTATAGGTCCACACGTGCCTTTTATACATCATGGATGTCTAAAACCAGTTCCAGCAAGTCTGAAAGCCGGACAGAAAACGAAGGGGACTACTCCTTCACCAACTCAGGATCTAAATTTTTCTTCAGATGTGCAAACATAAGGTATTTTCTCAGACTCCAACTGCAGCAAATCCCTAATTTGAGAGGCCCCTTTCTAGGATTCTTAATTCATTTTACTGTTAGATGAAAATTAAACCCGGTTCTCCTAAAACATCTCATTCCTAGGCCTCTGCAAAGGGAGAATCAGTTTTCAAAGCAGTGCCTAGTTATAATTCAGAAAGAAGATATATGGCTATTTTATAAAAATTAGATTTTTTTTTTCTTTTTCTGGAGTTTTGCCACAAATTGCTTTCGAGGGCTTGGTTCAGAAATTCCAAATTCAGTTTATTGTTTTTGTCATTGAGAACTAACTCCTTTTAGCAATTCTGTTAATCTTGGAGTTTGAAGTTATTTTTATTACAGTAACGCCCAGAGTTTAGATATTCCGTAAAAAGATCTGGAATTATTTTTATTAAAGTAACACCCAAAGCTTAAGACATTCCTCGCAGAAATCAGGCAAAGCACCTTCATTCTTAAAAAGGTTCTTAGCCTTTTCCTTGCAAACACAGATTCCACAGAGACAAATGAGCACTGAGAAGTTTTTATCATCCTTTTTTTTTTTTTTTCAGAGTTGGAAAAAAGTTATTAAGGCAGGATTTTTCCTGCCTAAAAAAATCCTCAGCCTTTTGCTCTTAACACGACATGTTTTTTTCTTCCTCCCTTCTTGTCTTCTGTTATGGAAGAAGTAGTGACGATTTCCACTCCCGGACGTCAGATTCCTCATGAGACGTTTGTGCTGGCTGGCTCTGGGGTGTTCTGCCAGCGGTCAGTATCGCCGGTCACACTCAGTATCTGTCCCGTAGCCCACAGGGAGTCCCACCGACCCAGGTGACACCAATTTCTGGTGCAGCTTGTCAGAAACTTGTTCTCAGCCCTTAACTCTTACGCCACAACAGAAACAAGGCTGCAAAATAAAGGATCTTACCTCCATTCTCAGGGGCCTGAGGCACTGAAACCTTCTGCTCTTCAGTGGCAGCCCTGTCTCGAGGACAAGATCAAGTGCTGTCTTTTTGTTTGAGTGACTACGTTAATAAACTAGGTGACATCACCCAGGTGATGTCCTTATCGTGACTAAAACACAGTTTAAGTGTTCAGAGAGGAAAAGGAACAACGCCTTTTGATCACTGCTTCCAATTTGGAGCGTAAGCAACCGTGACTGAAGAGCGCGCTTTGTCAGCAAGCCTCCTCCTAACGCCATTGCTCTTGAGGCGCAACGGGCCGAAGACATCACAGGGTTAATAACATGTTTTCCAACAAGGTGCTTCTTCCCCACTGAAGGCGGCACGTAGTGACAATTTTCCATCTCTTTGATGTATAAATCAGGGCCAGGGCAAAATCTTTTCAATTCCTCCGAAAGAAAGGTTGAGTTGCAACATACCCACCTTTCTCTCTGCAGCGTGTATAATTTCAGCTTGCTCAACAGCAGCGGCACTCCTGAGTTCAGGAGGACTTTAAAAGGAGCGATTATGCTCACGGAAGTAAGCTAACGTGAATAAACTGCCCAGGCAACAGGGAGACATTCCAGAGCCCTGTGCTGTCGCCAGGCTTTTGGCCAGTGCTGCTTAATCATATATGCAAAATGCAAATTACAGAAAGATTCACCATAGGTTAGAATATTCTCAATGAACAGTTTTGCACCGCACTGAAGAAGCTTCCCTGCAAACTGTCCTCAACAAAGGCACTGGGATCTCCTCCCCATTTTCAGAGCTTCTACTGGCTTCAGTGGTACGAGTGGTACAGCGAAGGCTTCCTCTGCGGGTCTTCCCGATGGATCAGGCAGTTTTGGAAGGGAAGTTTGAGAGCAAGTTTAGCACCACCTGAGTGTCATGCTGCTGGATTTCCTAACTCTTATGGATATAAGGCACCATGGCAGCTGCTACAGGCTACATTCTCATCTGGGCTCAGCCAGCACATGCCAATTCATACTATCCAGCCATGTACCACTGGACTGAAACTCAAAATGCTCATGGCACACGAGAAAATACTTTCACTACAAGGTCCACAGAGTTTACAATATCTTCAGCTTTAAACACAACCACACTCATAGCTTAGAAAGATTTAAGACCCTCTTGAGCCTTGTCACAGAATTTATGAAGCTCTATCTGAAAAGCTTTGATCTTTTGTGAAGCACTGAGTATAAAACCTATCTGGCCACATTTTAATTATGAGGAGAAAGATAACTTTTCCACCACTTAACAGAAGATTATAGTTTCCACGTAAGATTATAGAGTCATGGTTGTAACCCCAACTGAAGACTGCATTTACAAAGATCTGACTGTTCAGCAGCTCCCATGGATGCAACAGAAGAGTCCCATTCTCAAAAACATCCGAGTTACAATTGAGAGCAACTTGTTAACGCTTTTTTGCAGTACCTTATAGATGCAAAGTTTCAACTGCTTCGACAGTTTTCCCTCACGTGCTTTGTGAGTCCAGAAACCACTAAATCTACGTATCACAATAGCTTTTAAAACAGCATTGGGTAAGCTAGAAGGATTTGCCTCTGTACAGCATTCTCAAAAATAAACGTGACTAAAGATAACTTTGACACAATTTTTTTAAAGGTCACAAGCTTTTCCCCATCCAAGACATCTAATAATTCAGCACGAACAAAGCTCCACGAGAGTCTGATAATCCGTTCCCGTGCACGCCTACAAGCCCGACTACTATGAATGGGCACAGAAAATAAATAGATCTATTGTCTCTACCCTATCTGCCTTTGCTTTCAAGCACTGACTTTTTACTACCAATTAAAGAAAACAGGTTTTTTCTACATGTAATATTGTGAATAGTTAAAAATCACTGCAGAAATTTGAGGTAAAATTTCAAAAGCTGATTGCACCTTCAGTCTCAAAGCATACTTGCACTGTACAACTGAAATTAAAAAAAAAATATATTAAAAAAATATAAAAACCAAAACGGGGTATAGCTTTGCTGGGACAGAACTTCAATAGCTGCACTCAAGTCAGGAAAATACACCACCACCTGCCCTTCCCTCACGGCTCAAGCACCATTCTCCTGATGCCCCAGCAAATGCAAAAGGTATGTGCCCTGGAAGAGTTTCGCTTTTGTTGTTTCTACTCAAAAACGTTTTGTCTCGACAAGAAGCTTGTGGGACACTCGTGCCGCCACCTCAGGTCCAGGAACACAAGCGGAGCTGCCAGCTGCCCCGCATTTCTAAGCGCTCCACGGTGCTTCCAGCTCAGCTGAGAGGAAAGCCGTGGAAGTGCGGAACTCCTGGGGGCAGAGAGCAGGCGGCTGCGCT
>NW_010289293.1:0-7549 GCF_000700745.2 Antrostomus carolinensis
GGGAAAAAAAAGGGAAAAAGCCAAGGTCTACAGTAAACAGCTGCAGCTACTTAAAAAAAAGTGAGCTCACCCAAGGAGAGGAGAGGAGAGGGGATTCCTAGATGTCAGCAGGCAGGGAAATTCACCACCTGTTTCACAAGGTTAGCAAGCTGCCAGCGCCTCCACTAATAGATCATTAATACAAGAACAGCGGGGGCTTTGTGTCAAAGGCAAATCCCCCACCTGCTGGTGAATGTAAACCTGACCCCACCACGGGCAGCCCAGAGGGGACCAGCTCCCATTTTAAACCTACTTTAAGCAGACATAATTTTGCACATCCCGTACTTTCCAGATCTCGCTCGGGATGACGTCGTGAGCAGGAATTGCCTGTTCCACATGGGGAAACCTTGACAAATAACACCCAGAAACACCCACACTCCAGCCAAACGCTGTGGTGGAAGCACACAGAGCTCAGACTGGTTCATTGCATCCAGCAAAAGGTGGTCACATCGCTGAGAAATGAGAATTGAAGCGATTGGAATCACCACTGCAGCAAAAAAAAACCCCCCAAAACCAAACAATTCACACACAATAAGGGTCTCTAGTTCCTCTTCTCTTCCCATCTCACATCTTAATCCTTCAACTTGAGCTTCATTCAGGCTGGATCAAAACAGTGGTGGTTAAAACATCTCAATGTTTGATATTTATAGCCACATATCACCTTATAACCACACAGAGATACAGAGGGGAGAGAAAAACTAATTAAAAATCTTCCCAGTGGCTACACTGGAGATCAGCCAGAGCAGCAAACCAAAGACTTGAGCCCAAAAAATGGGCTAAATAAATAAGTCTTAGCAATGTTTTTCAGAGCAGCTTCACAGACCTTCACGTGCCAAGGATGGAGCTTGATGACATGAGCCTCTAATTATCGCTGAATCAGCAAAAAAACCCAGCCCTCTGCGCTGCTGTTCAGGGTCTTCCTCTGGGGAAACCAGTGTGATATGTACCTGAGACATCATCCCTGGGATAATATTCTCACTGCTGTTTGAAAAGCCATTTTCCCACCTCAGCAATGAATATTTTCTAGAGCAGGTTAAGGAATCAGACTGACTGGGATCGCTGTCAACACCACTTCTCCCTGTTTTCCTGAAATTCACCCCAAACTGCTTGTCTTACCCAGAGCAGATCCTTCCACTCTCTTGCCAGATTCAGCTTGGAGCAGGGAAAAATGCTTTAAATCACATCTTACAGCCACCATCATTGCCAAGGTATTGACTAAAGCAAGGGGGGGAAGTGTTCAGAAACCAGATTGATGGAGATTTCTGCAGAGAGAAACCCCACAAGCCCTCTCACAACAGCACATCCACGTTCCCAGCTGGAGGGAGCTGCATTACTCAACACACTCACATCCACCTCTGCTCCTAATGGAAACACAGCGAGATCCTATTAAGGCTCCATAGCTGGAGATGCTGCAGTTAGAGACACCAGCCAGGTTTTGCTTCGGAAGCTGGAGGTCTAAAGTCAAGAGTGCAGCCCTGGAGAGCACGATGCTCCTCCTCCCTGCCAGCAAAGATCTTTAAAAGCTGCTCTGAGATTTCATTTCATAGAATCATGGAATGGTTTGGGTTGGAAGGGACCTTAAAGCTCATCCAGTCCCACCCCCCCTGCCAGCAGCAGGGACCCCTTCCACTAGACCAGGTTGCTCAAAGCCTCATCCAACCTGGCCGAGAACACTTCCAGGGAGGAGCAGCCACAGCTTCTCTGGCCAACCTGGGACACTGTCTCACCACCCTCACACCAAACAATTTCTTCCTCACATCTCATCTCCATCTCCCCTCTGCCACTTTCAAGCCATCACCCCTTGTTCTGTCACTCCCTGCCCTTGGCCAAAGTCCCTCCCCAGCCTTCCTGGAGCCCCTTCAGGTACTGGGAGGCCACTATAAGATCTCCCCGGAGCCTTCTCTTCTCCAGGCTGAACAGCCCCAACTCTCTCAGCCTGTCCTCACAGCCTGTTTCACAAGGTTCCACCCTCACACCAAAGAATTTCTTCCCAATATCTCACCTAAACCTCCCCTCTTCCAGTTTGAAGCCATTCCCCACCTTTCACCTTCCATCTCACCATCCTCACCAGAGATGCTCTGGATGCAGAGCTGCTCCCCATCCCTCCCTCTGCCCCTACACCAAGCTCTCTGCCTTGAAGACTTTCCACAATACACTTGACCAAGCTCTCAAGCATCTTCAGCACTGTGAACCTGACAGACCAACCCTCCAAGAGCCGTTCAGAGCCAAGTCTGGCATTACAGGATAATGCTGATGCCTTCACGTAGCCTCTTTCTTCGCTCCCGCTGCTTAATGATGTCTAATTCCATTATCATCCCCACGACATTAACGTCTCGTAAACACACCCGCCATCCCAAACACAAGCTGCAGAGGGATCAGACCAGGGAACACCTGGAAAACCAGCCAAGCTGAGGAAGAATCTTAGCTAAATATAGATCTCCAAGGAGTATCTTTAGATGAGCAGGCGGTTCTGCCCCCAGTGAGACCCCAGGATTTACCTAAATAGCTCCCTTCATCACGAGCAGCCCCAGAGTTCGCTGCTATTTTAAGTCAGCACCCTGCCCTACTTCCTTAAGGAACAGCCTTCTCCTGCCCGTGCCACCAAAAACCATCACAGCCAGAGGAGAGAAATTCCTCTCAACACCATCTCCTGTCGTTAACTATGAAAAATACTCTTTTCATAGTTAATATGTTTGTTTTAATTTACTAATGATGGAACGGGTCCCTCCAAGCAGCACAGCCTTGAGCTGAGGGAGAAGGGGGAATGGGATTAACCTTTCACAGGCTGATATCCAGATAGCAAGGAAACAGGAAAAAAAAACATTAAACATGGGGTGGTGCAGAGAGGCATGACCTTCCCTCACCTCTGTCCCACCTCCAGCATCGATCTGAAACACCTGGGGTTATTCTCAAATAAATACATTTAAAGAAAGACAGATCAATCTCCTTTTCCTTGATGCCTTATCAATGTTTTTTAAACAGGTTTTAATACCCAAGGTTAGGGTTGGGTTTAATACCCAAGGTTGAGGTTTAGGGTTTGTCACCAGTGGTGGCATTTCTGTTAATTAACACGGCAGCAGAATATCTCTGCTATAAGCTATTAAGAAATTTGGCTCTGGGAAGTTTCATACACACACAAAATAAAGGGTATCACTGGTTCTGTTTGGGGCAGGCAGGGGCTACATGGAGCATATTAAGGCTGAGCAGTTTTCATGACCCCCCCAAGACGTGTCATTTCACACCACATTTGACTTCTGATTCATTTTTTGATGAAATGCCACCACATGATCTGGCAAAAATCAGCACCAATTGTACAACACCCAGTTTCAGCACAGCCAGAAACCTGCTCCAGTTCTTAGCACATCCCATGGACAAATAACAAAGCCTCTTTCCTGCAAGAAAGAACCCCCAAAACACCAGATTCCCCAAGTAATTTGGAGAGATCTTACAGGGTTCACGCTTTAAGGGCTGGTTACACTCAAGACCTTCTTGAGCTCTGTCCAGACAAGTTGCTGTCCTATGACACAACTTGCTTTTTAGAGATCCCACCACCGTGTCTTGACTCAGATGGTATTTGCACTTCTCCTCTGGCGTGCTCGAGGTCTGAGAACATCCACCTTGGCCTTTACCTCCATTTTTAGCCATTTTCACAGCTCTTTTTTTCCCCTCTCCCCTTTGAATATTTCTTATTAGCTACAAAACAACACAAAACAGGACAAACCATCTAAAGCATCAGAGAAGACAAACATGAAACAAAGGGCAACCCCAGTGATGATTGTGTAGTATCTAAAAATACTACACATTTCTTTTCAACAACCATCATTTCCTTTATATTTAAGATTTTGCAGGAAATTACAAAGCTACTTTGATTTTTGCATCGATGTGTGTGTGTGTGTGATAAAAATCTGTTAGAAAATTCCTTTAAAGCTCCCCAACCAACCACAACTGGAGAAAACTCAACGCTCAACTATCCAACTGCATTTCAGGAGTAGTTTATATTAAAAACAAGGTAGGAAGCAAGTTTTCCATACACTGAAAGCATCCAAGATGAACTAGCAAACCCTCTGAACTCTCTCCACCTGGCAGCACCGCAGGGGGAAGCTCTCCAAAACCTCTGAAGATGGCATTTATCGATCTGATGATGACAATTTTGGGGTCCCCAGAGGCATGGCTTCTTGTTGAAGGCACCGGGGAACCTGGCTGAACAAATCCTGAGGGATTGGATTCCGTGTCTCTATAGCTGCCACGCTGCAAAGGCACGTGTGTTGGCTGTGCAGAGAGGAGGAGAGCAGCTTGTCGGGTGTTTGCTGTTGGAGCGTGACTTCACCCGAGCTGAACACACACGTGGTATGAGATATTGCTGGGGTAAGCATGTCCCCGCTGTTCCTTCGCTCCCAGAAACCTGAATTAGGTTGTAAATCATCTGTTTATTACCTATCTGGGATGTCCACACCACAAAACTAGACAGCTGATGGTTTGTTTGGTTGGAAGGGACCTTAAAGCTCATCCAGTCCCAACCCCCCTGCCAGCAGCAGGGACACCTTCCACTAGACCAGGTTGCTCAAAGCCTCATCCAGCCTGGCCTTGAACACTTCCAGGGAGGAGCAGCCACAGCTTCTCTGGCCAACCTGTTCCAGTGTCTCACCACCCTCACAGTGAAGAACTTCTTCCTAATATCTCATCTAAACCTCCCCTCTGCCAGTTTAAACCCATTTCCCCTTGTTCTGTCATCAATTGCCCTTATGAAAAGTCCCTCCCCAGCTTTCTTGTATCCTCAACATACACTTCAAGTGTCTTCCAGCTGAGAAAAAAAACACACCAGATATGCAGAAAGGTGCCTGGAAAAGCCAAAGTGCTTATAAAGGGACAGCAAAGAGTAAAATTATTTACAGGACACCTTTAATGATGTAATCTCAGCACCAGTCCCAGCTTTACCACCACCAATATCAACCCACTGACAGTGACCCAGTACAGAAAAGCAGAAATCCAACAATACTTTGATAAAACATTGGCACAGGGACTATTGAACAGGAATAGTGGCTTAGGAATGTCAGTGGCTACTGACAAATACCAAATGGCTACCAAAAAGTGAACACCAGCTCCTAGTTCCTCCTCATCCACCAGCTCTGTAATGGTGGAACGCTTTATTAACATACACACCTAGAAAATCGATGTGGATTATTTGCTCTGGCTCAGCCAGGTGTCTAAATATCTGGATGTTTGGGGTTTTTTGGGGTTTTTATAAATAATTTTTCAAGGATTCAGCTGCAAACATGGTAAACTGGGTGGGTTTCCACCATTTAGCCATGCTCACGTGTGTTTGGAAAGGATTCTCACAGCACACAGCTACACTTACCACCACCAGCACCGCTTCCTAGAGGACATCACACCTCGCAGGCACCATTTGTTGGAGGTGGAATGAAACAGGATCATTTCTGTGCAACAAAAAAAGCTCTGCAGGTTTGTTTTCATGGGGTTTGGGTGGGAAATGGACCCACCATACCCAAGTCTTGAGCTTCTGGATTCCTTGTATTGCCAAATGGCTCTTTCCAGCTGTCCTATCAAATGCTGAAGGCATTTTGGGGAACATATTTTGGGGGAACATATATTTAACTTCTATCTTGGCCATACTTGTGATTTGAAGTTTGCCAGCTGTATTCTTATTTTTGTAGATGTAAATAATGTAATTTGTTAACCCAGCTTCCTGCTGGGTTGATCCAATCTTGAGTTCTCATGCTGAAAACACACAAAATCCCAAGAATGGATATTATTTAAAATTATATATCCTAATTCTAGGGATTTTCCTATGCTAGGGTAAGAGTTGGACTCAATGATCCTTGTGGGTCCCTTCCAACTCACAACATTATGTGATTCTATGTGATTCAGCATTGAACTGATGTGTGTCAGGGGTGCTGCAGCTCACCTGCTGCAAAACGTGGATGTCACGTTGAGCTAAACACTCAGATTTCCAGCAAAACCATCCCAAGTGCTCTCATGAGTTTGAACATGAATGATTTTGGTTATCATCAGCTGCTAGAACTGGGCTACTATAAAGCAATTCTTAATGTACCCCCAAAATTAGAGATATTAATAATGAACAGGAGGGTGGTGAGACACTGGAACAGGTTGGCCAGAGAAGCTGTGGCTGCTCCTCCCTGGAAGTGTTCTCGGCCAGGCTGGATGAGGCTTTGAGCAACCTGGTCTAGTGGAAGGTGTCCCTGCTGCTGGCAGGGGGGTTGGAACTGGATGATCTTTAAGGTCCCTCCCAACCCAAACCATTCTATGATTCTAAGTTACCCAAGTACAAGTTTAAGCACAAAACTGAGGCAAATGGAATTCTCTATTTCTCCTGACTGAAGATAATTACAGTGAACACATCTACAGGGCTCTAGAGATGGAAATATATAGGTTAAACGTAGTTAAAATTCTCCACCCTACTTAATTGTAAGCATTTCTAATTGAAGGGAATTAGCTTTTTCTCTTCAAGGTTTAAATTATTAATAACCGGGAACAATGTCACCACCTTTAAACAATAATCACAGGCACGGAAGAAGTGATTCCTCCCTGGATTTCTAGAGGCACTCAAATCAACATCCCAAACGTACCTGAGGGAAATCAAATGTTCTCCTCAATAAATTCCCATGGATTTGGGAGCATGCAAGCTCCAACCAACACCACAAACCTCCACCTCACTTACCTACAGACTAATTACCGAAATTAACAGGGTTTGTCTGGCTGCAGCAGGGTTATCAAACAGCCTGTGCAGTATCAGTAAGGTGGGTAGGATTGTGGATAAGGTTTCCCAGGATCTGGAAGCTCCAGCAACAGGGATAACGTGCCCGGTAAGGACGACTCAGCTGAATCATAATGGCTGCATTGACATTACCTTCCCCTGAACAAGGCCAACCTAAACACACGCAGCTGCCTGGGATTTAGCAGGAGATTTACAGTTCACACCGGCCACTCAGAGCTGCCTGCAGACCTACAAATCACCCAGCCAGCCACACACACGCAGCTTTGGGGAAGACCCCAGGTTCCCCCCCCCCAAATTTACCAGCCTTCTAGTTTTATTTCGAGCAGCATATTGAAATACCCACTAGAACAAAGCTAAGCCTGAGGGGTTTTTAAAGTCCAGGCTGCTACCTTAGTTCACTTTCCCTTCATTTGAGGCCAGGGTTATTAACATCTAAACATGTGATCAACCTCATGACAGGCTAAAAAAAATCCCTTGGACCCATCCAGAGGAGAAAGGTAAGAGATGAGAACATCCATCTCTTTGGTGGGCACACCTCCACGGTCGTATATTTATAAGCATTCCTGGGAAAGCACCTCCTTTCATCAGCCAGGCTGGAAGGAATTGAAGCCATCCAGGCAAGAGAGAAAGGTTTAATAACCGGGTGATTGTGTAACTTTGACAGCTGGGTGCCTCTCGGCTACAAAAACGGTGTGGGTGCTGAGTAAAAGTTGAAGCAAGAGAAGAAGGTGGGTGGTGGATGTTGTTCCCCCCCCC
>NW_010289293.1:7560-7774 GCF_000700745.2 Antrostomus carolinensis
GGGGTGGGTTTTTTTCCCCCCCCCCCCCATTGATGCGTGGGTATGATAATGGCACTAGATCAATTAGGGCAGTGAAATGTACATCATCCCAAACCTCCTCCTAATCCAGGGGGTTTCTCTCACTGTTAATGTTATTTCTCTTCCTCGTTAACCAATTCGGTGTCTTCTTCTGCTCTTTTAAAAATAGAACCTACTATAAAGGGTTTTGGAAAGG
>NW_010289294.1:0-2087 GCF_000700745.2 Antrostomus carolinensis
GGTGACCAAGTGCGGTATCTGGCCCCTGGTACTGGCCTTGCTGCAGCTGGCAGCTGTCGGGTTCTGCGTGCTGCTGTAGGTCAGCTGTGAAGGAGGGTGCAGAAATAGCCGGGAGCCGGTCAGCATTACTAGAGCAATGTGCTGCCGTGGTACTGTGGCTCTATTATCCGAATTCCCAAATGCCTCTTTGGGAATAAACATGGTCCCCAAGCATGTAGAGACACATCCCTGATGGAAAACCTTTAAGGTCTTTTGGGACTCTACAGCCCCTCATACAAGGGTGCATCATCGCATTTAGTTCTGCAGTGGGTCCCGTCAGAAAACTGGACAAATTTCATCACAACACACTGGGAGCTTTAAGCTGAGGCTGAGGAGGAACTAATCATAACCCTCTCAGGTGGTCTTATCCCCTCCCAAGGTCATACATGTAAATGCTTTCAGTGCTGGTGATGAAATTACACATTCATGGAAATTCCCGTCAAATACATAAAAGATATACAGCATTGGATGTACGGGAATTATGAAAGACCCCATTTTCATCACCCTCATCTCCTTCAGGTTGCAACAAACACCCATGTGGGTTGTCAGGGTCTGGCTGTGTGAGCACCGGCCAGAGTCTCCAGCACATTCAGACCCACCTTTGCCCCAGCAAAGACTTTGATTCTTCACTGAGGGACAAGGTCTGGGGAACCCAGGTTTGTGGATGTACTACTACATTCAGAGGAAGGCATTATTGCTAACAGGAAAAAGGGATTTTTTTGTTTAACCTTGAACAGCTGAGGAAGAGTGGGTTATTATTTGATGCGTAACGGTAGCATGCATCTGTTGAGAACAATGGGCTGGCACAGTTGGAAAAAAAAAATGAAATTTTAATGTTTGTAAAATAATAGACAATGTTACCTTTGCTTCAGGCTTTCATTTGTTCTTTACAGCTCAGATGTCACTGCTGAGTTTAAGAGGGTCAGTGACAACACACATGTAACAGTAACACAAGAGCCTCGTGGAGAATAAGGGAGGGTGTTTTAAACGGAGTCTTGGCTGGGGTTTTCAAAGTTGCTGTGCGAGTGTGAAATCGGTGGTGCTGCTCAGGGAGAAGCAGGGTAGCTGCAGGAATTCTCTCCCTTACGAGACTGGATAGAATTCAGAAAATGATCTTTCAAAACAAAGATTTTTGAATTTTAACTTCGGATGTTTAAGATTCGCTTTTCCCCAACAGCATCTCCTGTGTTTTGTGGTTTAATATCTCTCTCGGGACCGGAGACAGCTGGTTGCCGGGCTGCGCTGCGAGTCGCGGCCGCTCAAGACGCAGCGAATGCTGCCCCTGGTGTTCCAGAGAAGGAAATACTCTAAATCCATCCTCAGCTTTTCTTTGGTCTAGAAGACCCTGGCGAATGTCACCGGCCCCTGGATACGGCTGTCATGTTTGGTTTGGCTAGATGTCGGTTTTCTTAAAAGCAAACGGTTCGGAACATCATTGTAGCATCACTTGCGATTCGTGTCGTAGGCATTCTAATAAACACACACATGATAAAACATTAACGTAACAGGTCATGAATAATTATTTTTTTCCTTCTGTCCACGGTAATTTGTGACCTTTTTACATGATACTGTAATCTCACATGAGCTATCACGCTTGAGCATTTTTTCTGTGTGAATTCACTACTGCTGTCAGAGCTCTGAGTTCCCCGGGTCGGCAGCCCCTTCCAGATCAGCAAAGCACATGCTGGTGCTGGGTTCACAGCCAGGAATTCTCACCATAGACGTCCCATTGTGTTAATAACTTTCCAAAAACAGAACAAAGAGATGGTGCTGAACCTATGTAACTTAAAAACTTGAGTACATGCTTAATTGTAGGTGCATAGATGGTTCATCTGTGCTTAGGAATCATGTATCAAATTACTTCAAAGTTTTATTACCTCCACAGGAACGGCACGTGCTTAATATCAGTCCTGCAGAGGATTCTGCAAACTAGAGCTTTGAATTTTCAGCCATTTTTGTTATTTGCTTTCAGTGAGGGTTCTTAGCCATTTTGAATGACTACAGCTCTATGAACATGTATGTCCTGGGGTATCCATGCCACTCACCTG
>NW_010289294.1:2118-11884 GCF_000700745.2 Antrostomus carolinensis
TGTTCAAATCTGGAGCAGAGTCTGACTGCACCTGAGTCAGTTTTCTCGTCCTTAAATTCTGGGCACAAGGTGCATGCTATTACTGCTCTGTTTAAACTATAAAATAAGCCACTTGAACACACACTAGTTTTTTAATTAAGAATATAATCCCCAGAGCAATCTAAAGAAACTGTGTCTACCTCTTTATTTAATAAACAGGGAAAACAAACAAAACCAAAACAAGCCCACGCCTTCACCTACCACTCAGAAAAACACCAAAATTCACATGAACTATTCAGGGCAGGGAAGCCACTGAGGGGGTTTATTATCAGGTTCTTTCAATACTAGTTCTCATATTTCTCATTTTCTCGGTTGGTAGATCATACTTTCTTACATTCTTTTGTCTCACCTCTAAACTCAGATTAGAAATGGGTATTTTTGGTATTTCTTATTTCTCAAAGCAGAACCAGAAACTCAACAAAGTCTATTTTGTGAGCGCTGGATATTTCTCTTGCAGTGGTATTGTTATTTACATGTGTTTATCTGACACACCCACTCTGTTTATCCAGACAGACTTAAAGAAGGATAAAACTACAAGTCTTTATTTACCCAAATAAAAGTAAACTAGAGGAGTTAAGCATGGGAATTGCCTGTAATTGCCTGCTGAACTGCTAGAAATAGCTGCTTTTTGGAAACAGCAGAAGCCTTCGCTGTCGAAAAAACGACAGTAACAGCTATCTACTGCTAGCAAAGTTCACCATCCCATTGGATCGACAAATGACTTTCTTTCCAAAAACTGAGGGACACTGGCAGAGAAATCACTTCTTTTCGTGCTTTGCTGCAAGAACTGGACATAGAATATAGACTGAAAAGGCCCTTCTCTTCCAGAAGTGTATCACATCAGTAAGCCTGATCCTGGGCATAAATACCTTCTGTGAACTTTATCACAGTCTCCAGTTACAGAATTTAAACTAGAGCAGATTATTGAACCATTACAGGAACTAAAGTAATTTCCAAGTATGATCATTAATCACCTCCTTCAAGTCTAATCACATACTGAGCTCTCTTCATTGTTCCATTAAGACAGGTACTCTATTTTAATTAGAGCTACTACTTCAAAAATTAACACTAAAGACAATTTAAAATGTCCTATCAGAACAAACATTATACCCTCTCACCCCCTAACTCCACTCAAATTCTCTAATATGGGAAAAGAAGTATGAAAGACTGGTCAGATTTTTTACTTCTCCCATCATTAGATATCATTAAATATTCACACAGAATTTTTCTGCTACAAATATTCTTACTCCAATTGGATGTGAAAGCCTCAGGGGGTAAGAGTCCTCTTTGCACTTCATGCTGTACAAATAGTAGCATTTACAGCCTGTCTTGGTAAATTTGATCTAATTTTTTACATATACAGCTCTTCTAAACAACCTTTTCATTTCCTGTGGTGAAGACAAATGTAAACATGATGTAATGATACTTCACATTCTCTGTCTTGTAGAAACTCATCTAAAACAGCCACAAAAATATTATTACTTCCTCCAGTCTCAGCGAGGGGAATATCAAAGTTTGAGACCATACACACACAAACATTATCTCAGTCCCTGCCAAGCTAGATCGAGTATCAGTTTCCTACTGAAACAGAAATCAATGATTGCAAATTCCAGGCATTTTCTTAGTCCAACTGGTGATGCCACAGACAAGATTAGTAAACCTATGGAGGCACTTTCTTCCAAGAAACCCTTAACAGGTTACTTTTGTATCCCTGTTAAGAGACAGAAAAACTAAGATCTGGAAAAAAAAAAAAAGCCTGCAGGAACAAGACAGAAGTAGACAGCTCACAATTTTTAGGTGAACAAAGAGGTTAGAAACACGATCTGGGATGTGGTAGATATTAAATAATTATTAAAATTAATCACTGGAATAATTTGCCAATTTTTATTTTCAATCAAAATGTATGTATTCTTGAAATATCATCAGCAATCAGCAAGCCAAATTCTCCCAAACTTATATTTTAATTTGGTAGCAAACAGTTTAAATGTGGCGAAATAAGAAACTGACTATTTGTTTTGACAGCAAAATTTTTAAATACAAATCATACATTCTCAAGAGTTTTCAGAAAATTCAGAAGGTAGCTGAAATTAAGACCAATCAGGAAGGCTCTGAGAGGACATACTCCATTATGTGGTACAAACCCCATTTATTTCAGAACAGTTTTCTTCCGTAAGAATAAAGTTACACCAAACATATTACTCTACAGGAGCCAACAAAAGTGTTCAGAGATTTTGTTAACAGGAAGAAGGGAGCATCAAGGAGCATTACTTTTCTTAAAAGGGATATAGTAGAGATGTATTTCTGAGTACTTTTAAGTTAATGGGTGTGTTCCCACCAATATTCCCAGCAGAACGGGGATGAAGAAGGGAAAAAGAGAAAACAGAGTTCGTTCAGCTTTGGTAACCAGGGAGATAGGTATAAGATATATAAAATCTCAGAATATTTACATATCTTAATGCAAAGTTAAGGTATAGAAATATCATCTTCAATATAAATTTACTTGACAGTGTCTCAATCTGTTTACTGGGATTTTTCATCTTGGTTTGTAAATCTTGTATCTGTACATGGGAGAACTGATGATACTAGCTCACTCCAGTAGCATATAAACCACTGCTGAATTTCAAACCCTCGAAATACAAAACCCATTTCTTTCTTACAATGGATGCTGGGAAAAGGGTACTGAATGACAAATCTAAGGTACAGTTCCTATGGAAAAAAGCCAACAGATGTTCATCATTAAGCAACACACCTGGCAGCAGCTGCCGAGCTGATCAGCGTATCAGTTACCAGTTGAGTGGCATAACGAACACGGGAGCTCTTATAGACAAACTGATGAGAAATTAGGTTTCATTAGTTTTGCTTCTGCAAGAGCAATTTGTTACAATAACCTAGAGTGCTAAGAGTATCTTCCCTTTTACTAAATTGCTCAGCCACAAAAGACTATTAAAAGAGTATGTGCATACAGCAGGACATAGGAACAGTCCCTAACAGGATTCAAAACCCTGCGTCCTGCATCTTATCTTAGGCTACATCTAATTAATTTTATATGCAGCACAAAGAATAGGGACAGAATCACAGAATGGTTTGGGTTAGAAGGAACCCTTAAAGATCATCACAGCCAGGGACATTTTCCACTAGACCAGGTTGGTCAAAGCCTCATCAACCTGACCTTGAACACTTCCAGGGATGGGGCATCCACAGCTTCTCTGGACAACCTGTTCCACCACCCTCATGGTAAACCTACCCTCTCTCAGTTTAAAACCATTGCCCCTTGATCTGTCACTACAGGCCTTGGTAAAAAGTCTCTCTCCATCTTTCTTACAAGCCCCCTTTATGCAGTAAGGCCACTATAAGGTCTCCCTGGAGCCTTCTCTCCTCCAGGCTGAACAGCCCCAACTCTCTCAGCCTGTCCTCACAGAAGAGGTGCTCCAGCCCTCTGATAATTCTCAGGGCCCTCCTCTGGACTTGCTCCAATAACTCCATGTCTTTCCTGTGCTGAGGACTCCAGAGCTTGACACAATACTCCAGGTGAGGTCTCACCAGAGCATAGTAAAGGGCAGAGTCACCTCCCTCGACCCTGCTGGCCATGCTGCTTTTGATGCAGCCTGGGATACAGTTGGCCTGCTGGGCTGCAAGCGCACACTGTGGGCTCATTCCAATTTATCAGAAGGGATGATACAATACTTAATCCTTCCTGACTCCTCAAAAACCTACTCCCCTGGCCCAAAGAATTCTGATTGCGGTTTCATGCAATTCAGGTAAGCCATGCATCATGATTCTGAGTAACTTTCTGTTTTTCCTACTTGCTGTTCAGTTACACTGGAAGAATTCGTGCTTATCTCGCATGGCCATATTAATCCATTCTCTTAGGTTTTTTAGTTACTGCAAGTTGTTGCCATTATGCTTGCACAATGTAATTCAACATTTAGAATCTCAGTAAATTGCCCTAGCTGCTTATCAGAGACAGTGCTGTGGGCCCAAGTGTTCATTTAGATGGCTAAGCCAGGCTCAGTCTGTATGACGCCTATAATGTGACTCACCACCTCCTCTCTAAAGAGAGGAATGACTATTGTGCTGCAAATGCAGTCAGGACTGCAGAGTATTTCCTCTGTTGCCTTGCAACAGCCTATACTGATTCCTCAGAGGGGAAATAGATCTTTGCATTTGGGTCCTGTTTATCATAACTATCATTCTAAATGGTTGGACTACTTGCATATAACAATGAAGGTAAGATGGAAGTCATACGTTCTTGTATACCGTAGCCTTACCTTTCCAAATATACCTACTTCAAAAGCTCTCAGCATCTCCTACCTTCCCTACGATGCAGCTCAGTGTCAGTAGGTGGAAGTTTTACTTCACAAGGAAACAGATAGTGAGATGTTACTTTTCGGGAACAGAAGGAAACTTAAAGTGACCTATGCAGTAAGACTGGAAGGACTGATTTGGTAAAACTTGGGGTTATTATTGACACAGATAAGGAAAAAAAAGATACAGCACATTCTGAAACAGTAGTTTAAAGGTATATGGACTTAAGTATAACAGAGCCTAAAAAGACTCTTGAAGACCAAGCAGAGATAAAGTGCATGCAGATAAAACAGGCCATCCAAACTTCCGTAACATGTGTTTCAAAGAGCTGTATGACCATTTAATCCATTTTCTCTTCTTGGAAACTGTCTGCATCATTCATACAGTCTTCAAGATCATTATATCTCTGCAAATAAAATAAAACCTGTATTATTTTATCAATGTTTAATAACCGAGTTACATAAAGACTGCTTTTTCTTTTTCTTCAATACATTAACGAGCATGCCAATAGCAATTCTGAAGCAATTATATCTGAAAGCTTGCTAAATGCAGTTGTACTACAAGTTGTCTTAAAATAGTTCATGAAGTGTTTCTGAATAATTCAAAGTACTTCAGTGTAAACAGAAGAATAAAATATTCTTGCTGTGCCTCACGTACATGTTTCCAGTCTTTCCAAGTTACAGCTTGAGTTTGTTGTGTTGCTGCTTTCAAATGAAACGGGAGCCTGCTCACCACTGCTCAGAGATCATGCAGCTGTTAAAAAGCTTAATGTCAAAAGCTGACACAAACTTGATGTGAACACAGCAGTGTACCACTGTTTGAGAGGCTGGGTCAGCAGAAGCGGATGAATGGTTAAGCTGAGTTCTATTCTCGAAGCCCAGTAATTCAGAACTGACTGATTAAATCAGACATTTTATCTCAGCTTACTTCTATCTACTCAGAAAAGGATACATCAAATAACTCAGTCTTACCTTCTGAATCCACCCACTGTCTTCCAACTGGCTGAGAAGCCGTTCAACTGTGTCTTTGACTGGTTCATCCTCAACACCATCCAACTCGGTAATGGAGCAGCAATCCACATACAACTTGTATTTGAAGTGCTTCAAATTATGATAAACTCTTGTACGATTTGCACACACCACGCCAACCTTCAAAACCTAGGCCAAAGTGAACAAATCATTCTCTCTGGTAGAACTGTGATTATCTTGACAATATAAAGAATGGCTAAGTCAGTCTAGTAAGATTTTTTTGAATAATGAAATAAACAGAATAACACTTCATGCATAATATCAGTGCAAAACCACGTAGTTTTCACAGCCACAGCAGAACAACTTTTGAGCAAGCAGGCACCCAGCAGGTCTATGCAATGGCAGCTTATCAGGACTGTTTTCTTGCAGGCACAACCATGTTTATAAAGGACAGTATTTTTCCTGTCTCCTGATGGAGCTTTGTTACAAAATCACAAGCATTTTAAACAACCATCATATTGTGAAAGCAGAGGAAGAGACATTATTTGATTACTTTTGCTTAATATGTAGTACTTCCTAGGGACATAAAACACCAGTCCCAGCATTTTGTAGACTCAATAATATTCAATATTTCTTCAATAAATACATATGAATACAAATAGGCATATTCCTAGAAACATATATTTAATAAATATATAGAAAGATGAGATTTCATAAAAATAGAACCTGAAAACCGAGGTTTTATACAATGCAAATGTTAATCTATAACTGTCTGGGAAGTATAGCCAGGCCACAATGCTGTAGAAATCAAAGCCTCTGCATCTCCCAGTTACTACCAGTTTTACTTCTATAACTTCCACGCAGAAAAGACAGAACTGTCTTATTTAACAGTTTTACTTACAGTAGTATTTATAGATAAACAAATGGTAAATACACATGCAAATACATAATCAGAGCAGGGATTAGAGTAGATTCAGTATCATGTACCAGCACTAACATTAAATACAGGCAAAGAGTCGCACGTATCCTGAACTCAGGTTTTATACAAAGATGCTAAGCAGTGAAGGTATTTACCTGAAAATACTGAGCAATATATTGGTTACAAGAGTCTTTGGCAATCCTAAATCTTCATTGAGAGTATGTAAAATTGGAAGTGTGAGGAGGGAGAAAGAGTCAAAGTTCATCTTCATTTAAGGACATCCTGCATTTCACAAGAGTAAGTTTTATCCCATTTCCACAAGAGAAGTAGTTCAAATACATACAGTGGCAAATCAGAAGAGGAATCTATGTCCTGTAAATGACCCACAAGTGCACTGATTACTACTTCAACCCACAGAGACACAGCCTATCATGTAAGAAATCTGCATCTGGCTAGGTTTTGGAGGTCAGGTTTTCTCAGGTTACACTCAAAAGTAACATAATTAATGCAATGTAAAGAAATTCAGCTCCTTATATATACAGGAGAAACTGATTTAGTTTTACTAAACAAAAAACAAACAAACAAAAAAAAATCAAAACCAAAAAACCCCAAACAAACCCCATCAACTTATCCTTCAAGGGCATCAGTTTTGGACGGATGTCTTGTCACATCTTTGTGAGTAACAAGCAGGTAAATGGCTAACGCTTCCTGCTTCCAAAGTATCTTGGGGCAACGAGTTTTGTAGTTCATTTATGTGCGAGGTGTAAAGTATTTCTGTATTGGAGAAATGCCAGAGGCGAATAGCTAAATATCACATAATGTAATTAGGTGTTGTGTTTTTAAAGCAAGAAAGATTGTCTAAAAATACAATGCTATTTCAGAATGCAGCTTTGGAAAGAATCTCAGTACTGTACTCATTCTAATTTTTTCCCCTTGCAGTTCTCAGTGACTCTGTCCTAATGCTTAACTTATCTACTCAAGCTGGCCGTATCAGCCAAAGTTGTGTTAAATCACTTTGTATGGAATGCAGGAGCACAGCCTGACAATAGCACAACATGTAGTGACTGAATTCATGTCCTCTGAGCATGATTAAAAATGGAAGCAGGACACTGAGACTGAGTGTCGAAAACAGTTCATAATCCAGGTGACACAAGAGCAAAGAAGTGTGGGGGACACCTATACCTCTGAACTGTTTGATTCTCCCTGACCATGGAGGAATGAGAATTGGCAGCTCCACACAGAACAATCACTGCAAGCCTAAGCAAAACTGGAACAGCTGTTTCTCTTCTCTTTCTACTGGCAAAGCAGAATACTTCAGAGATGAGAGAAAAGGAAAGTTTTTTGCAGAAGAGGAGGGCTGGAGGTCTGTTTTTGTTCTCTCCACATCCACTTTTCTTGGGTATTTTCAAATAAAACTTTAGAAAACAGTCCAACTACGTGTTTCCATATAATTTGATCTGGCAGTGCTGAACTGTCTTCTCTTTCAGTCAATTAGGTTATTGAAATGCCAGTTTTATGTAGCTCTGCGTGTCTTTTTTTCCTCCTTTCTTTTTTTTCTCAATTGGCAGGACAAGTTGATCAATGCATTGCCAGCAGAACTTCAAAGACTACTTGAAAATAGCACCTTTAACAGTCTAAATTACAGGGCACCATAAGAACATGAATGTTGCAATACAAAGGCACTATCAAAAATTACTGGAAATTGCTCAATAACTCTCTCTCTCCTGGGTCTGTTCTACAGCCCCTGAGATATACTGAGGACGCACATAGCAGGCATCTCACCAAATGCAGGAGTACACAGGGTAAAAAAAGCTCTCACTTTCTACTGTTAAGCTGAAGAGGACAAAAATGAACCAGCAAGTTAGTTCAATATTCAGTAGGTTATTCCAAGTTTTTTTCCAAAGAGAAAAATAGCCAATACTTTACATAGGAGAATGTTTGGACAGCAGTGAGGGAATTGCTACTGTTATTTCCACAGTTAAATCAGAACTGAGTAAAGATTAAATTATTGTGCTATAGTTCACTTATTACTTTTGGTCAGGTAAGGCACACACTTCCCAGGAAAAGCTGAAAGGTTTTTAGTGATCTCCATTTAGAGACCTGTATGTAAGGAAGAACAATGACTGTACAATGGACTGCAGCATCAGTGCTAGTATGATTGCCAAGGACTCCCTGTCTTCCTGCACTAAACAGGGGGAAAAGCCTTGCTGGAAAAGCCTAACTCTCTCAACTATCATGTACACACAGACTTATCAAAACAGTGTATTAACAACTGCTGCTCAGAAGGGTTTGTAATCTAGTTAAGGAAACCTGTGGCACAGATTTCCCTAGATTCTGTATTACACGCAGAGCCCAATACGATGACAATGATAATCACACTGACACCCCTCAGATCCATAAGGCAGACTAATTGCAAAGATCCAAACGATACAGGCTTGAGCTCCAGTGAGCTGTACTTCCAGTTTGATGAGGACTTCACTTCATAGAAATAAAGAAATATAAGAAATCCTGTAATACTCTATTTCAAAATATATTGTAAATACAACTTGTCCTGACACTTTTTTTCTTTTCAGTAAATACTGTGAGGAACTTTGGCTGTATTCAAAAACTCTTTTACACTGACAAAGAAAACAAATATACCTTCTATGCCTCCTGAAAAGCAAGAAAGGCAGAACTTGGGTATCAGCTTGATACCTAACTGTAGCAATATTTTGTTTTTTAAAAATCGTGTGCTTTGAGTTTATCAGAAAGGTCATGAATTACATTACTCCATAAGGTCATATGCATACCTCATCATAACAGTTACTGGTAGCTGTAGATTTGAAGGGAAGATCCCTAAATATTAGGAACACTTAGGTTCTTAAGACTCAAGGTCTTCAGAAGTCTCAGCTGTGAAATATAATTTACTGCTCAAGTCATCTGAAATGACTGCCTAGTGCAGCATTATGTAACATGAAAGACGTGTTTCATTCAAAAAATATACTTTAATTGAAAATGTCCCAGTAGAGACAACTGAGTGAGAAAAAGATGCAAGACTACCTAAATAGAAACGTTTCCCAGTTAGGACAAGAAGTTCTGATAATGCAGTAATGAAAAAAAAGGTTTTAATAAAGTGTATTGAAGTAGTTAGGAACAAGTCTTCTCAAAAGAAGATCAGCAATTTCAAGTGTCAGCAAAACTAAGATGTCAGGATACTCTGTCCTGGGTGAACAGCTACATGGGAAATAGCAGATGTGAAAAAATCTGAAGAATGAAGCAGTAAATTCTGACTAGGCTGCACTTAGACTGCTAGAATGACAGTGGCACTATTTCACTCAATGTTCTGACCTAGAGCAAACAAGAGCAGTTGGAGTGCGCATGGATGCTCCAAGTGCTAGAGGCACAATAGGCAGAGAATTAGCAAACCTAGTGACCCAGTGTAGAACAAACCTGACTTGCAACGAAATAGAAAACACAGTAATTCAATGGAGAAGATTATAAATGTAACTTTCCGTACAATGGACAATGTTTCTGAAAGCTCATCAATGCAAGATTC
>NW_010289294.1:11900-14109 GCF_000700745.2 Antrostomus carolinensis
ACTCATAAACGTGAAGAACTTTCAAGAGATCTAGTTTCAGTGAAAAGGCATTCTGATATTTAGAATACATGTAAATCTGAGGCAAATATCATTCTTGATTTAAAGCCTCAGCCTCCTGGCATCCAGAGATAGGATCTGTTCAAGATAAAAAAAAGTCATAGTATTTCTCACGTACTTGGTGAACACCAGGCATGTTCAGAGCATCATTCAGTTGGGTCATTTCTTTACCACTGGTTTTCCTTTCTTTAAGATATGCATCTGCTTTAGGATTTCCAATCTTCTATTAAATATTCTCCAACAAAACAAAAAGCTACTTTAAAAATAACTGATTGAGTGCTCGTATCAGAACTTTGGTTCTGATGTGTATGTGAATCTTCATGTGTGCTGTCAGCTTCTTTGACACACCATTTCAGACTGCCTCCCCATGTGCCACAAAAGACAAGCATGCTGGGTAGGATGCCATGTACCTTCAGTTTCCTTCTTGCCCTGAATGAGACTCAGACTGTAGAGATTTGAGGTAGAGTAAAAATTGAGGCAAATGCCAATTTTGACTTGAAGGCAAGAGTTATCAATAAAAATTATCGTATGTCTTAGAGCCCTGTATCTTGTTATCATGAAGCCTGGTTCATGGTTGGGTATGTTTACTAGCACCTACTGCAGTGCAAGTACATGTGCTGCATCAGGTACTAATATTAAGTGGCAAAAGTGAGGAGGGAACAGCATATTGATCACTGTGATGCAGGCAAAACCTAAGGTCATAGAAAACCATCAGACTTATTTTCTTGATAAAAGTTAGGTTTATTTGAGGATATTTTTCATTACCTCTTTCCCAGGCTACAAGAAAGGATGGAGGCAGGGGCAGAGAAGAATGCCTCTTTGACCTTTTAAGTTTCATAGGAACTTCCTAATTCCCAGCTAAATCCAAAACTATACTCCTCTGAACTGTAAAATGGTCCTCATATTTTAAAAATTAATAGGGTTTAGACATGAAAGTACCCAACTCTTAACTCTTGCCTCTAGCACTATAGACATTAGATGTGGCAATAGGATTTCTATTCTTTGTATGATTTTCTGTAACACTATACAAAGTTTAAAAATAATTATATAGGGTGCACGTTTGAAGTTACCTGCTTGTCATCAGACATGAAGTCATCTGCTTCCAAAGTCCTACTATTATAAAGCTTTCCAGAGAGCAGCACATTAAACTTACAATACCGATGCAATTCACACGCCTGACAAGATACACTTTTTGGATTTTTCAAGATTATGCGAACATCTGGGTAACAATCCACACGCTCCTGAAAAACACATTTCAAATAACGTTACAGAATCTCCGTAAACTGAAAGATGCCTCAAATAGGCTGCTGAGTATTCTGTATTTGAACGCACAAAATTAGTGCAAGAGAAACCAAAGAGATTCAGATCTGAAGTCTTTCAGCATTCAGTAGCAAACGTTTAACTTCTCAACCATTTTCCATCACTTTACACAGTTCTAGGTCATTAATTCTTTCTTTTGGCCTCAGACCTAAAGGATGGCTCCTGCATCAGGGCACTGACTTTTCTCTCACCTTTTTTTTTTTCTTCTCTCCCCCACATAGAGGGAGCGGGGGTGCAACTGTATCAGTTGGTTTATTTCAAATAAATACCCTGTATCTCTCCACTGGCCACACTCCATTATTATAGTGAATATTAGATCACCACACTGATCACACTAATACCATTCTAGTAATTTGCATACAATGACTAGGCTACTGTATATTGGCTTCTTTTCTTCTTTAAGTAGCAGAAGGTTCACTATTAAGATACTGTTTTATCTTTTTGTGGGAGGAGGAAAAAATTTTGTTACAACATCTAGAAAGTCACGAAAAATCCTCAAAAGAGTCATCTGCCAAAGTTAGCAAGAGAAGCATTCAGGCAACTGAGAACAGATTCTGTTCTGTTCCCTGAGTGATTATCTGGTATAAACGCGTAAAACACTTCCGATATTTATAAGTATCAAAACAAATTATATAAGGTAAAGAACAATGAGTTTATAGTTAAAAAGTATATACTTTTACTATAAACTCATTGTTCTTTACCTTATATAATTAAATAGTAATAACAGTTAAATATTAAAATAGTAATTTAACTATTAAATAGTAATTTAACTATTAAAAGTTAAATATTAAAATAGTAATAATAGTTAAAAAGTATATACTTTTACTATAAA
>NW_010289295.1:0-9518 GCF_000700745.2 Antrostomus carolinensis
GGTCCCTTCCAACCCTTACCATTCTGTGATCATTTTTATTGCAAAAAAATGCAAGCTTTTCCAAAGTATAGTTATCTTAACTTTCTTAAGACAACAGTGAGGGATTCTCAATTCACTATGTCTAAGTTTACACATAAAGTGAACAAAATTAAGGATGAGATTGTTTCTAAAACTATAATTCAATTAAAACCAAAATAAGGCATGACAATTTTTTGTTCATGTTCTGAAAATTCCAAATGACAAATTCAACCATCAGATGCTACAGTTAAAACTATAAATTGTCTTTGTTCTGAGAAGTGAATGAACTGCACATTAATGCCTTGTTTTACTGTTTCATTACTATGTTGTTCTTGCAGTACTCTATTCCTTAAATATTTAAGGAGTGTTTTCAGGTCCATCTGTGAAAGCACATTGCTTCTAATGGGTCTGCATGAATTCAAACACTGACGTTCGTTTTGTGGGTTCTGTCTAACTTCAGAACTACAACAGGCTTCAATTACTTTCTTCAGGGAAAAAAACCAAAGCAAAACAACTTTAGAAGTGTGCAGGCAAAACTGTAAGTACAATTTTAGCCTCTTAACTACAGCTTCCACTGACTAGTTTTCATCTATCTGGATTCTTTCCGAACTTGTCTGATTACATCTGAAACCAAGCAACTGAATTTCAACCACATCCTCTTTTTTCCTCCCAAAAAGAAGTTACTATAATTTTTTTCCCTTAAAAAATAACCTTGACTGTCACTAATTTCTAACGATTTAAAGCACTGTGGATTTTTTTAGACCACATCTAGCTGTTCCCTTCAGTTCTTGTATTTTTACTGTGATTTCCCTAGGAAAGCTAGCTTATGCCACCATGCCACATTTACTTCCCAAACCACAACAACCCTAAACCAGACTACCCAGTATCAAGCCAAGATGACACAGGATACAGGTATCAAGGACAAACATATCTGCTAGTCTTCCCAAGAAAAGATCAATCCATGATAGTAAGAAACCGCCAATGAATGTAGCAGATGAGGGGAAGACTGTAGCAGAAGTTCTGCTGTTACTGTTATTTAGCTTGCTTGATGGCTGATAAACATTCACTTAACTCAGCAGTCAAAGTACATGTTACCTCTTGCCAAGTCAACATAGCAGAAAGAAAAATCACTGTAATGGGATTTCAGAAACAACTGCATATCTTAAAAATCACAAATTTATAAAGATGTGCTGTAAGGAAAACTTTCTAGGTGATTTTAAAAAAAACTCTTGTCATGTGCCCACCACTTTTTATAGAAAACTAAAGTTAAACTAAAAGTAGTTGAATGCAGAGGAAGAGAAAGTTGGCTTCTGTTAAATGAAGTTATGTGAAAAGTTCTTTACTCAAAGAAAGAGCAACTGAGACATGGTCATTGAAAACCAGAATCTATGTATACCATTTTTCAGGAACTTGGTGGAAAAATTTTTATAGGAGAGTACACAAGAGGCTCACTTTACTGAGCAAATTAAGTGATGCAGCTGCCAAGCACCAGTTAGTTCAACAACCTGAAGTGCTTTAAAATTTTGCATACACTGTTTCTAAAAACAGAACTCTTATAAACAATTTAAAAAGGAATCCAAATTTTTACATATAAGTTCAAAACAGTGTGATTTAAGAGAAAGATGCTTAAAACATCATTTTTCTTTTGTCATCATCATTAACATTAAGCATTGCCTAGTCTTTGCTATAACACGTCACTATTGCACCCCTTTGTGGGAGAACAGTGAAAAACATCTCACATTTGTTCTAATTTTAGTATCTGAAACTTGCAGTTTCTCTATATACAAAATCTGTATTTAAGCACTTGCTGCTGTTTGCATACCAGGTTTCAAAGAAAGTGTAAGCATTATATACACATTTCTATCTTGGAGAATTTTAAGGCTTTATTTTACAATTGACAAACAGAAAAAAAGAGAATCTGGAAATTTCTTGCTCAGGTTTTCCCCAATCAGAACTCTCTCACCAAGGAGAATTTTACTCTAGTATCAGTACACTATACTATCAATCTGCATGTAGATCTGGAGCCAGAGATTGTATCTGCCTGAAAAACACACAATTCCTCCCTAAGAAAGCAGAAAACAGCAACAGAAAAATAACTTTTCCCTTTCAACATCAAAAATAATTCCCCTTCAACATCCTTTTCCTAGCCTTCAGAGGCCAAATGGATGCACAGATGGGATACGCAGAACAGTTCTGTAGCCTCCCAGCATCTGTTTCAGCTGAAGAACTCAGAGTAATGTTAAACAGTCACTGAGCTTAACTGCTGCCCTCACGTTCACACTGTTCTTGTTGTCAAAAGTTCAGAGAAGAAGCAGAAAACTGTATCTTACTACAGTGTATCTTTAGAACATATTCTGCAGAAAAAAAAAAAGTAATTTGGCATAAAAAGTATTTTTTCAAAAGAAGAAAAATGACACATAAAGAGGGAAGGGGCTCCACTCACCGTGTAAGTAATGCAGTTTGAGTCACGGACAAAACTCACGTTTTCTTGTCGGACAGAAAAGGAAAAGAAATGCAGATTAGGGATAGAAGGTGGCTGCTGCTCACCTTTCCTGCTTCACATCCTTTTTAGAGCTCCTTTCCACTCCCTAATACAATCTAAGCACTCTAATTGTGCTGTGACACCTTCACTTAAAGCAGCTGGCAAGGTAGCTAACTCCTAGTATCTGTCCTGCCTGGCTACACACTCTTTTGTACTGACTGTCAATCGACTCCTGAACTCCTGCAGATTCCTGCACACCAATTTGAAGCAAGCAGACATGGATATGTTTCTGTTAAAAATCTGCTTTGTTGACCACAGAGCTGCAGGAATCAACTAAAAACCCTCAAATACTTCTATAGAGGGCAATGGGTACAGTAGACAGCTAGGGGGTAATAACCTAATATGCCCCAAGTTCAGTGTTCTTGTTTATCACTCAGTGTTTTAAAATCTTCCTAGTACTTTCAAAAGTCCCAAGTTTTGGAACTTTTGAAGAGATATTCCCAAGAACTGTTTAATATCTTCATCAGTGACACAGACATTGCGATCAAGTGTACCCTCAGCAAGTCCGTAGACAACACCAAGCTGAGTGGTGCAGTTGACGCGCCTGAGGGATGAGATGCCAACCAGAGGGACTTGGACAAACTCGAGAAGTGGGCCTGTATGAACCTCAGGAGGTTCAACAATGCCAAGCACAAGATCCTGCATCTGGGTTGTAGCAATCCCTGGCAGAGGGATGAAGGGATTGAGAGCAGCCCTGTGGAGAAGGACTTGGGGGTTCTAGTGGATGAAAAGCTGGACACGAACCAGCAATGTGCGCTTGCAGCCCAGAAGGCCGATTGTATCCTGAGCTGCATTAAAAAAAGCGTGGCCAGCAGGTCAAGGGAGGCGATTCTGTCCCTCTACTCCACCCTGGTGAGACTCCACCTACAGTACCAAATCCAGCTCTCAAGTCCTCAGCACAAGGAAGACATGGACCTCTTGGAGTGGGTCCAGAGTAGGACCATAAAAGTGATCAGAAGGATGGAACACCTCTCCTGTGAGGAAAGGCTGAGAGAGTTGGGGTTGTTCAGCCTGGAGAACAGAAGTCTCTGGAGAGACATTGTAGCCCTTCAGTACTTAAAGTGGGGCCTATAAGAAAGATGGGGACAAACTTTTTGGCAGGGCCTGTAATGGATTTAAACTAAAGAATGGAGATTTAGACTAGATATAAGGAAGAAATTTTTTACAATGAGGGTGGTGAAACCCTGGAACAGGTTGCCCAGAGAGGTGGTAGATGCCTCATCCCTGGAAACATTCAAGGTCAGGCTGGATGTGGCTCTGAGCAACCTGATCTAGGTGATGATGTCCCTGCTCACTGCAGGGAGCTGGACTAGATGGCCTTGAAATGTCTCTTCCAACCCAAACCGTTCTACGATTCTATGAACATCCTTTAGATAAGGATGACAAGTTTTCCCTGTGCATATCTAGAGCACACTACTGTGACTTTCACCCAGCAAGAGAACTCATTCACACAGCATTTATACCTCAACAAATGCACTAAACTTTTTAACATTACAGTATTTACAGCTTCGTTAATAACTAGCTCTGTAAGTAAGTACAATGCTAATACTTTGGTGAATTAAGGTTTACATGTCTAAATCCTCTTAATTCTCAGAAGTGAGCCAGGATGCTCTGGACACGTCCCACAGTCTGTGAAGGCACTGTCTTTTTATTGCAAGCAGAGTACCTCCCTGTCCCCCCCTTTTACCTAAAGGCCATAATTAACAAACTTCTTAAATCAAGAAAATTACTTAAAGTATACTTTAAAGTACACTTATCTCCTCCATTGAGTCAGATAGGAAAGGGATAGATGGAAAGCATGAGGGAAAGGTAAGGAATGTTTGCAAGAGCCACCTCAACTTGTGGTTCTGGCAAGCCAAGTTTCAAATTCCTATTTTCAGCCTGCTGTATTTCATATCATCAATGTGTGCCGACCATTTAATTGTAACACTGCATTTGCTCCACCCTCTTAAAATATATCAGCAGTTCTACTCTCTTTTAGAGATCTGGGATTAAAAGGTCCTCTTTACTGGAATCCAGTCAAAATGGACAGATCCAGAAGTACATCTGCCTCTGAAGGTCTTTTCTAGTTGTGGAAGAAAAAGAACTCTAGGAGTATAGACTGGCTCCTACTATATGCACATCCCTTTAATTCTAAATAAAGGCAATTTACAGCATGTGTTGGATTGACCTTGGCCAGGAGCCAAGCACCCATACGGCTGCTCATTCACTTGCTGCCTCCAGTGGGACCAGGACAGAGGAGAGAGAGGAAAAAATAAAAGCAAGAAAACTCAGGTGTAGAGTTTTCTCAACAGTTTTATTAGTGAAGGAAATAGAGAGATTTTTTTTTAAAAAAGGAAAGAAAAAAGCCATGCAAAAACAATCACTCACCACCTCCTACACGCAGACCAACACCCAGCCAGCCTGAGCAATAACCACCTTGGAAGCCACCCCCCCCACCTCCTCTTTCTTCTTCTACCTCCGGTTTCTACTGCTGAGCATGACATTAGGTGGTGTGGAATATTCCTTTGGCCAATTCGAGCCAGCTGTCCAGCTGTGCCCCTCTCAATCTCATGACCACCCCTAGCCTGCTCATGGGGGACAGGGGAGGCAGAGTGTGGAAGAGAGAAAGCCTTGATGCTGTGCAAGTACCGTCCAGCAATAGCCCATACTCGTGTGTCATCAACACCGTTTTAGCCACAAACCCAAAACACAGCAAGATTCAGGCTGCTACAAAGAAAGTTAATGCCACCCCAGCCAGACCCAGGACAGAGCTATATTTTAAACTAATACAAAACACAATACTCACAGAAACATATTCAGGGATAGAAAGCTGATCTTCAGGAAGAGACTTCAGCTTTTCATAGCAATCCTCTGTTAATTCCAAGTCTCGTAAGCTACGACGGATATCTCCAGCCCTCTCCCTTAACTCATGATTCATTTCCTCCAGCTGCTTCTGTCTCAATAAAATAGTTTCCATTTCTTGTTTCATTAGAGCCTGGTGTTTTCTTCAAGATTGATGTGAAAATAGAAGACATTAGGTAGCAAGTAACAAGTGACAAACCTTCACAATACCCTGGCAAGAGAGTCAGTTATGCTCATTTTGTAGAAGGGAAAGTTTACAAAGATTAGGTAATTAGCACAAGAGCGTACACCACCATGGTTACATGGTCTTATCAGACACAGTACATAAAAAGCCGGGAACTTCATAGTCATTTACAATACAAGGCTGAATCTGAGAAGTGACAATTAACCTCAATATATACTGACTTGATTTTACAAATTAGTCTTAATTTACCAAATAAAAGATTAAAACCATGAAAAAGCAGAATAGATTTTTGCACAAAACCCAAGGAACTAGTAAAACACCAAATAAAGTAACAGTAACTTCAACTTGTGTCTTGCCAAGTTTCATCATACACATGCGTATGGCCTATTTCACACACAAACCTTCATTTTCTACCCAGTGTAACATACCAAGTTGGAGCCCTTTAAAACAAACAAACAAAAAACCCCCCACCATACACCAGAAAACACCACCACACTTAAACAAGCAACCTTACTTAAAACACCATCATTACTATTACCACCAGCAACAAGGCATTATATGGCAAGAGAAACTGCACATCACTTAAGAGATGTTTCAAAGTGTTCATTTTATTTAAACCAAAGACAATTGACCTACTTTTTGGAGGCTTTAGTTGTACTTCTTGAAAATACATTTAAATTAAATCATTCTTCAAAATGCAGTAAATACCTACGTTATTCAAAAAGTAATATTAAAAATACTAGCTATCACTACAAGGTGATGTCTGCCCCACTTGTTTCAAAAAGAAAAAAGAAAATCCCATGTCAGCAGAGCAGTCACACAAGGACACATTCTGCACATAGCATACAGTTCTGTTACACAGGAATGAAAAGGGAGATAACAGACAGACAGGAAAAATAATGAAAAGACTGAGGAAAGGAAAGCAGCTCAACCTTTTCATGCCTATTAATAACAATTTGCACATCACTACTTTTTTAGTGAACACTCCTCAGATAATTCAAGTATGGCCAACAGAAAAATGTTCACTCTGGTGCAAACAAGCACGGTAAGCTGGTGTAAGCTGGTCTGTCCTCTACTGTAACAGCAGAATATGAAATAATGCTCTTCCTTCACACTCCTATTACAGGTGTTAAAACATTTAA
Organism: Antrostomus carolinensis; assembly: GCF_000700745.2. Taxonomy (NCBI): domain Eukaryota; kingdom Metazoa; phylum Chordata; class Aves; order Caprimulgiformes; family Caprimulgidae; genus Antrostomus; species Antrostomus carolinensis. The sequence continues at coordinate 6,731 of NW_010289295.1, forward strand.
TTGACAAAGTAATTTGGAGAAGCCTGCTAGCCAGTCTATTTTCAGCTACAGATTAACTCAAAATGTTTCAGAAAAGCAAGGAGAAAAGTAGGTTTCTACATCATCAGCTAAAAGCATTTCTGATCAACAAGCAATCCTAACCGAAGCACTAAACATTATCCCCTTACCTTTCTCAAGACATCCAGGCAGCAGAGTTATTAAATTGATGGAATGTTTGCCCCCTCTACCTATTCCTTTTGGTCTTTATTGGTTTTAAGAACATTCCTACTCCAAGTTCCTATTCAATTTTGAATCCAGGTAACAATAAAACCAAACCAAACCTACAAGCTTCAGACAGTGAGAGCTGAATTCAAATTTACTTATATGTAAATTAAGTATGTAAACTCAATTTCTGGAATGGAAATACTAACATAATCTGCAAAAGAAATCCTATTCCTGGTATTCATAATCATCACTTTTCATTAACTGTCCATGGAATAAATTTGAATTCATATTAACAAGTTAATAACAAAACAAGGGGAAATGGCTTTAAGCTGAAAGAGGGGAGGTTTAGATGAGATATTAGGAAGTTCTTCACTGTGAGGGTGGTCAGACACTGGAACAGGTTGCCCAAGGAAGTTGTGGATGCCCCCTCCCTGGAAGAGTTCAAGGTCCGGCTGGTTGAGGCCCTGGGCAACCTGGTCTAGGGGAAGGTGTCCCTGCTGATGGCAGGGGGGTTGGAACTAGATGATCTTTAAGGTCCCTTCCAACCCAAACCATTCTATGGTTCTATGATTAAAGATGAAGTTTTTTTTGGTTTAATTCCATCATACCTAGCATCTTCTTGCTGTAATGCCAGCTGGCTATCCAGTCGTAAAGACAACAGCTGCTTTTGATGGATTGCATCATTAAGCTTCTCTTCTAGCTCTTCAATCTAAATATAAAGAATATAAATATAAAATGAAGAAGGTACTTTGGTAATTTTTAAGACATATTTGACAAAAAGAACAACTTGAAAGAAAAACATAGAGAGACCAGTGAACTGGGAAGCACAATAATGACTGTCTAACAAGACCTCTAAATATACCAAGGCTTCATAAAATACAAATGAACTTTGCCCTAATGAACTGAAATTGGTTCTACAATTGGTCTTTTTCAGACAAATAACTACTTGTTAATCTGATATCAAACCAGGTTTAAAAATCAGAGCAGCAAGCCAGTGAAAGTCACAGTTAGTGGGGCTACAGTAGGTTGTAAACAATGACTGCACACAAACACGGCAAAGGTTTTACATCTTTCTTAATTTCGTGCATCTTAGTGGAAACAGCACAAGAAAATCTCCTACTGTTAGCATGCTGGTATATTCTAGTCATGTATTCATTAACAGATCCTTGAATAGCCTTCAGATTACTTTTTCTAGTGTTCCACAAGTTTGGGTTAAAAGCTCTATTAAGTTGCTTACATCAGTGACAAATTTATTCATAATTTCTGAAAGAATACAGGCCTTTCCCTGTTGTTTTTAGAAAAGGAAAAACTAATCCCATCCCCCTCATCCATTTACAGATGTGACACCTTGGACAAATCATCTCAGTTTTAGACATTTTTGTTTCCTCCTTTTCTCATTAAAAGGAAAAAAACCAAACAACACAACAACCCCACAAACAACTAAGTAGGCTTCCAGTATGCAATTCACAGAAATTCTTTTCAGAATGGAAGTTTCCACCATACTCTAAAAGCACTTTCTCTACAACAAAAGCAGCAACATTTCTTACCTTGGTCAAATATTCTACTTTCAAGTTGTCAATCATCAAGTTTTTCTGGGATAATTCTATTTTAAGCAGCTGAAGATTATGGAGCAACTCCTTCCGTTCAATCAGCTGCTTAGTGATTTTAACAGTACCTTCTCTCTCTTCAGAGGAAGAAACATCATCAGTCGGTACTGTAGTTTCTAAGCTAATATCTTCAGACTCCAAGGAGCTAGAAAAGTTTATTTTCTGGATTTTCTTAGAGTTTTTGTGTGACATTTTCTTACACTATTTGCCAAGGTTTTTTAAGTTATACTTTGAGATGAGGCCTCTGAAGAATCAACTGCAAGAATCAAAACAATCAAGTAAAAAGCATTACATCATTATGAAAAATCAATCAGTTAAACAAGACCACTAAGCAATACTTCTCAGCATCACATGAATAAATTTTTCGCTCACCCAAGAAAAACATTTTAAGAAGCTCTGAAGAGGGCAGTTGCCTGAGGACCCTCTTCCTAAATAATTACTGGCAAGGCTTTTGCCTGCAATAAGCTAAATATTGGTGTGAATTAAGCTTATTAGCAAGATGTTATAGAGAAATCAAGATGTGCCCCTGCCATTCACAGTGAGAAGAGCACACACGAGACCCATGAGGCATACAACGTCAGAGAACACACAACATGGGGCATAGCAGGAGAAAATGGTAAAGGAACACTCAGCTGCCCACCTTTGTTTTATCTGCAGAAGCAGCTGCACTGTTCTTACCAGACCAATTAGCCAGTGCTCTCCAGAAGCCAGCTACTCAACAGCCAGACGTACTCCCACAACCCTGCGGCACAGACCTGCGAGAGCTTTTACTCCAGAGATGCACAAACCAACTCGCGCCGCCCAAAGCCCTACGGAGAAGGGAGATGCGGCACTGGGGGCGCGGGGCCCGCCAAGGGGCTGGCTCCGCAGGGCCGCTGCCTCCTCCGCAGGGCACCCACCGCCCCCTTCCCGCGGCGGAGGAGATACCGTTCTACCTGCCGGACACCCAGCTCCGCGGAAGGCAACAGGCAACCCCG
>NW_010289296.1:0-9237 GCF_000700745.2 Antrostomus carolinensis
AACTAACTCAAGTGTGCATGCTCTTGGTCCTTTTCAGTCAAAATCAGTACACCAGTGTGTACTGATACTGTTAATTCAGTAATTTTTATCTTAGAAAAGATACAGGCTTGCCCACTGCAAAAGTGGACTGTGAAATGACAACATCTGGCAGAGAGGAAGTAACAAACAGCCAGGGACAGCAATGCCCCTTGCCAGCCCCACTGTGAGGGGCTCCAAGTATATTTGAGGATTTTAAAGCTTATGATTACTCCAATTAATTTATATTTGCTGCAATTTGTACTTAGCAATGCACAGAAAAGCTGAGCATATCCCTAGCAGACATGTCCTCTGGATCAACTTTTCTTTTATTTAAATTGCTGTAGGTCAGAACAGGCTCCACTTGAGTTAATAAAAGTGCTCATCAGTCAGAAGAAAAATTAGGACACACCTGGTTGAGCTCCTGACTTGTTTTTCTTCTTTCAGGAACAAAAGTCAATCCAAATAGTTATAAATAACAGAGAAATTATATAATGTAGTTGTTAAGCTGTCACAGTTTTGATATATTAGGAAGAATTTGTGCAAAATTATTGTCAGAGAAAATCTGAAGTGATGGCTCAGAATTTTTCTCTCTGACTTAAATTATATTCTCTTAGCATTTCTCAAGAGGTAGCGTCTGGGACAGCTCCTGACTGTTCAAATGGTGAGAAGCAGGGCTATATAAGGAAAAGGAAATCTGATGGCCAGAGAAGAGCACACATAAGGTCTAGGATTTCAGGATGGTTTGAAGAACCTCAGCCTGGGTCCAGTTCTTATTTTTGCCAAACCATAATGTCAGACACACCTTCTCTCCATATCAGTGTACTTGAAATCTGGATCCAGCTCTGCATTTCTGTGATCCAAATACTGTATTAATTTAGTTTGTGTATTAGATTGGAAAGGCACATACACCTGAACTGCAGTCACAGCATTTTTGTGTGTTTGCAGTTAAAAACTTAGAGGACTGTTTTGTACCTTAAATTTAAGTTTGAAGTAATCCCTATTTTGAAATAGTAATGAAAAGCATGGAAAGTTTTTAGGGTCAAATTGAACAGTTCTGATGAAACTGCAGCCTAGTCCCTTCTCTTTGATTTTCATGCCTTAAGATTTAGGTGAATGACATGTTGAAAGCCTGATAAAATATATAATTTGCAAAGATATGTTTTAAAGATATGAAAGCCTATCCCAGACCCAGAACAGTCGGATATGAAATTAAGACAATGTAAAATCACTGACCTTCACAGGATAACTGTAATCTGGTCTCAATTTTACTGACATAGTACATTGGAGCTTGCTGCAAAAGAAAATATATGTTTACTTATAATATATTCTTATATTTGTGAAAAAAAAAAAAGTTCACCACAGCAAAATGGTCACAAAGAATTTTCCACAGAAACATATTTTAAAGCATCACCTCAAGACCCAGCTTGCTTGAATGTATTGCTTTTTCTTTTCCAGACCACTCCATCTGATAAGTAAGAAGCTGGGGCAATGCAGCAATCTCAGCTACATCACCAGTTCTGCTTGGTTCAGTGAAACTGGACCATGCAGGTGTGATTTTACACACACTGCTCAAGCTAGACATTTGTGTGGTACTTGTGGTAACCAAAAGTAGGGGATCACACAAATTAACAGGCATGTGATAAGACTATTTTATTTTTATTCACCTGTTCTGCTTTCACTGAGAGTCCCTACAGTGCTCTCTTGAGTAATCCTGCTCTGAACTCAGTCTCACTGCTTGCAGGACCAGAGCCCACACCTTTGGGACTCTTGGCACTGTGGTGGACTTTATGCTTAGCTGCCCTTCCCGTGAGCAAATGGCAGAAAGCCGCTGTGCTTCTGTGTTCATCATTGTTTTGAACTGGGAGAGGTCAGCAACAAGCTGAGAGCCCAGAGCTCATCTCATGCTAGTACCACTCATTTCCTATTTTGTCTGGCAGCAGCAGTCACTACAAATGAGGAAACAGCAACTTGGATGTATAGGGGAGAAATAACAGTTCTTTCCACCCTGCAGACACTGCTGGTGCTGGCTGGCTTTTTTTCATATGCCTACAAACCGCTGACATGGAAAGCACCTGGTAGAACAGCACAGAGCAACATTTCCAGCTGACTGTCCTTCCTGTGTGTGCCTTAAAACCCTGGTGCAACCTGAATGTTCTCCTTCCCAGGACTGTCACAAAGCGAGAGCCAGCGCTAGGAGCTTTTCCCTGTGTGAGTCTTTACGTAGCAGCCCTACTCTTCATTTTAGTTCCAGCTGTGAGCACACAGGGACTGGTGAGTGCAGCTGGTGGATAAATGGCAGCAGATGTGAATGTCTCCTGTACACCCACTTTTAACCATTATGCAGTTTAAAAGCTGGTAGGATGGATTGGGAAACTTTAGGAAATACACCAGAGAAGAGGTCCTCAGCATTATTCCTAATTAGAGACATAAATAGGTCAAATATTACCATTTTTTTTTGCAGCAGCACTATGTTCTCTTTGGCCACAGTTAGTAACTTTGCTTGGGGAAAACACCTGCTCCTACTTCACGTCTTGTGGGTTGGTTACAAAACTTCCTTTTCTCAAGTTCTTTGCAAAAGGCAGCTGGCAGTGGTGAGTACTGAGCCAGCCGCTCACCTCCCGCTACCTCGCACTGGTGCTGCAGCCCCGGAGCCTCATCCAGCTCCTCTTTCACCAGTGACAGTCAGAAGTGGAGCACTCCTGGTTCAAAGCAGTTAGAGAGGCTGTGGGGGCCAAACACATAAAAAATGGCAGCAAAATGATTTATTATTAACTTGAATTTCAAAGAAGTCTAAGCCAAGCCCTGCTATGCTCTTGAAGCTTAAAGTGAAGGGCAGATTTTCTAATGCTGTGCCAATAACCACCTTTTCAGGGCAATAAAGGTCAAGTACCTCCTGAAGGTTTACATCACTCTCCTTAGCAGTGCTACAAACTCGGACTTTCATGTGTACTTGAATCACCAGACTTTTTCTAAGGATCCTTGTAACACAGAAAATGTTCCCCTTGTTGCAGGAAGCATACATTTAAAGCAAACATTCATGGTCTGAACTGATCCTTTGTTTTAAAACAGCGCCTTGATTTTTTACCTCACTTTTTCTCTGTAGCTTTTAGAAAACTTTCTGCCATAAACTAAAATCAAGATGATTATTAATTGAAATCTATTCTCTGCTCAAGCATTAATGACTCAGGTGTGGTATAATTTGCTGTTGCCTCCTGGACTTTCTATGGAAATGACTGATCTGTACTTTTCTTCTTTGTCACTAAACTGAGCTTGGAACTAGGCTGTAAGATTGATATTTTGGCTTGATTAATTGAAGGGGACAGATCAGCAGTGATGGCCAGATGCAGCTCCAAACTGCTATGGAGCTCCAGGTCATGGCCTTAATGCACGTTACACTGTCAGTTTGATGGGATCCAACCCATTCCATATTCCTCCCTGCCCATTAATGACTATACACAGTATTAACTCCAGTCTTTAGTGCTGCTGGCATCACCACCCAGCCCTTAGTAGCTTTCAGATAAATGGTACTGTGTGCTGCCTTCCAAAATCTGTCAACCATGGAAGCGTCTGAAGAAGCAAGAGGGTGGCTGTGCCCAGCAGTTTTCTTCTGTGGTTATAATAGCAGCAGCACTCTTGGTAGCTTGTGCTAAGGCCTCATCCACATACGATGCGGTCCCAGTGGGAACATGGTCTCCACAGACACAACGCCAAAAAGAAAGCTCATTTTGCCACTACGTAAGCAGGGCCTCTCTCCTGCCCAAGTTTCTGTGTGTACTCATAAGACTTGGTGTGGTTCATTTTAAGGGCACTTACCTACAATTTTGTTGTAATTCACGTGTTTGGAATTTTCCACTCAGAAATTAGATGAAATTAGGCCCCTACAGCTGTGGATGGGCCATGGCTCCAGGGCACTTTCAACTGCACAGGCTGCCCTTTGGATTTAATAGCCCCTGCTGGCTTTTGGCTGGGCATTGAGAAACTTGGCATTTATGGGAAGCAAATGACTAACCTCACCTGCAGTTCGGTGGTCCCTGAGACACCATTTCGTAAGAGCAACTTGATAGTGTGAGTCAGAGCTCCTGGCACACACACCTTGTTCCTGCACAGGGACTCCAGTCCCAAACCCATTCCCTCTGTCCCCCTCCAGTTCAAACAGCAGACCCACCCACTTGATTTTTATCGATGTAAAAATGAGACTCAGATTTTGCTTGAGGCTGTCTCTAGACTTTGTGTTGCTAGATGGGCAGCTTTAAAGCTGTTCTCTAGCACTTTCTATCAAAGGATGGTAAGGCACTGCACTTACCCTTCATTGCACATACAAACCCTTCCAAACTGAAAATTCAAATAGACAAGACCTGATTTAATGTTGAAGTTAGCCCTGCTCTGAGCAGGAAGTTGGACCAGGTGGCCTCCAAAGGTCTTTTCCAACCTGAATTAATCCGTGGTTCTATGATTCTAGCCTCTTGGGAAGGACAGGAGTAATAGCGCCTTATATACATGCAGAAAACTAGCATAGAAGTGGATGAAATGCCTTTTCCCACAGCACAAGCTGGACCAAAGACAGTCTAAGTTCCAGCTCCTCAATCCTAAACACTCCTTCCCTCTAAATGCAATGATTACCTTTACAAAGGTGAAGTTTATAAACCCTCCATTGAAAGTTATGTTCAGCTCAGACTGCACCGTCCCACAGCTCCCAGATGTCTGTGTCGCGTTGGGGTTGACAGCCATGTACTCCATCTGCTTCTGTGGAGAGAAGAGACATTGCAGGGCTGCTGATGAAGAGCAGGGGAAAACTTAATGAAACACGCAGATTTATGCTGCCTTTTTTTTTTTCTTTTCTTTTCCAGACAGGCTCTGGGTGACTGAATGAACAGGCCAGTTGTGGTGGCAGCCTAATGCTGTCTGCTGGGGTCACTCCCTGTTCATAAACCAGCACTAGCACTTGCCTGACACATCACTCAGCTGTTCCAGTGCGTTAAGTTGGCAGAAAATAATAGTTTTCTGCTCATTCACTGATCTGATATGATTCAGAGCAGGGTCAGATGAGCACAAGTGATAATTTAAAAAGATGGCTCGTGCCTGAAGGCAGAGGAAGGATCAAGACAGAAGCAGGCAGGGGTTAGACTGGCTTGAACATATGTGGCTCCTCGTATCACCCCGGCCTCCTTATTATGTCCTGCACTGTTCATCTCTAGCATCTGACAACCCACATTGTAGTCTGAAAGGAGAGCTCTGCAGCCCTGAATACAGTTTGGCTCCCTCAGTGTCATCTCAAACACACTCTACTTTTGTAATAAACATCTCACTGTGGTCTGGTGAGGTTGGGAATCATGCTCCCTGCCTGGCTTCCACCAGGACAAGGGATGAAAATTACTTCATTACTCATTCCACGTTAGAAATATTCAGACCCCAAACAAGAATATTTGGATTTGTAATGGGCATGGCTCGAGGCATATGAATTCCAGAGCCTGAGGATGTAACCCCACATATTGTATTAATGGAGGCTACAAAACCATAAGTCTGAGGGACATAATCACCACTTTGGGTTTTATGACATCTTTTGCTGAATCATTCACAGTGGATCACTGCTAGGAGAAGGCACCAGCTCCCCAGGACCCCTGCTTTGATCCAGTCTGGCAAGTCCTGTGATCCAAAAATCTCCATGTGTCAGCATCAAGACAACCCACCTCTGAATCCAAGTCTGTGAATTTACAATTTCTTGCTTTCATTGCAACTTGCAATGTCAAGCCCTTCACTGAAGTCAATTCAGATTTTAACTAGTCTTTCATTCTAGGAAACACAAATAACTCTGAAGGCTGATCTACTGCCCCAGTATTGCTACCACACGTACATCATTGAAATAAGAAAGCACCTGTATGTCCCACTGACATCATCAGACAAGCCGAAGTACAGAGCTGAGATGCCGTGGCACAGAAAAGGCCTCAGGCTGGTAGCAAACCCCTTATTTTTATCATACAAACTAACTTCTGAAAACTGCTTTGAAAGAAGAAGAATAAATTCCAGCTAATGAAGAAATAGTCATTACAAAGTTCAGCCTTATAGTGCTTCCACCTCACCTTCTGTGTATTTTGAGCCATCAGTTGCAATCCCATGACCGCCTTGATGCAGGTCCCATTCCCATTGGAAACGGTGTATGTGCCAGTGGGGATGGGAGAAGGTTGTGGTGCAGGAGTGGGTTTCACTGTCGTCGTAGTAGATGGGACAGTTGTTTGTGTCCCTGGATGAATGGTTGTTGTGTTGGTCATGGCTGTGGTTGTTGGACTTTTAGGTGCTGCTGTTTGATTTCCTGACCCTGTGGTGGTCTTCACAGTTTGCTTGGTGGTGGTTGTAGTAGTTAGGGCAGTTGCTGTCATTTGCGTATTTGGTGTTGTATCTTGCATGGTTGTACAGTTTGTGGCTGCTGCTGTCATTTCTGTGCTCACATGTGTTCTGGTTTGCATGGTTGAGGACATAGGGGCTATGGTTGTGTTCACTGCAGGTGTAACCGTTTCCATTGCCTGGGTTGTAGCCTGACCAGCTGTAGTTGTGTTGTCTGCTGATGCTGTGGATACTACTGTGGGAGATTTCTGGTTGGTAACTTGTGTGGTGGTTGCTTCTTCCTGGGATGTTGTGTGATGGTCTGATGTTGTTACCTGGTGCTGGTCTGTTGTCTGCTCAGCTGTTCTACGGCTTATGGGTGTTGTTTCAAGAGAGCCTGTGCTGTTAAAATGAACTGTGGTGTCTTGATGGGGTGAAGAATGATAAAGGGAAAGTGTCTGAGCAGAGGTAGCCGTATGGTGGAAGGATATGGTTTCTGGAGACAGTTCAACCCCCAGAGCCACTTCAGCAAAGCAGAAGGAAAATGCTGCAAAGAAACAAATAAGTTAGTAGTCTAGAAACCTTTACATTAATTTCTGTTGATACCGTCAACTTAACTGCACTGATTTTGTTATCAAATGGGTGATATGATTTTATTTTCATTTGGCTCTAGTCGTGATAGAAGATTGAAAGCAGACATGCTGTAGGACTACCCATAACTTTTCACCACTCCCCCAATCTTCACACCTCTGAATATACCCATTGCAGTGGAAGCATGTTGGCTCCTGGCTCCCCACATGCTGCTTTTACTGCTGAAGAAGCCAGAGGATGCTGGAGGCATGAGTAGATCTTGGACAATTCCCAAGCAGCACAAGAATTCCCTCGGAGGCAGTAGCACAGCAAGATTTGCTAGAAGCAAACTATCGCAGCTTAAGGAAGATGCAGTGGGTGTAACAGGTAAAGGGGTGGTTGGTTACTTACCAACAAAGCATGGGGAAGGGGAACATTTTGTGTGTGTGAAGGAAGTAAGGCAGCAAAATGGTCTTACAGTGACTCACAATAGTCTGGGAAACCAGTATGGGAGACAGGGAAATTCCAGATATTTATTTATGGTTTTGTTATAGCCACGCCAGCTTGAACCCTAAAGTTCTTCCTTCTGGGAGGTACCCAAGAGGATGATCCAAACAGGGAAAGACCAGCCATCTTAGTGATGCTCTTTCAGCAATGAAAAACAAATGTCAGGGTACAGCACCCAGGGGCTTTTTGGACCACATCTAAAAATAGCCAAGCTCCAAAATTTTACTTCTGTCTTATAACATTTACAGAAACATATCCCTTGAAGAACTGAAAAGAAAGTATCTGGCTCCTAAATGTAAATAACAAAGTGAAGAAAAAGTAGAAAAAGTACATTGTAGAACAGATGAAGGTCACAACTCTTCTGCTCAAGTCTTTGATTGTGAATATGACACAAGACTCTGTAAAGACAAGGTCACGCTAAAAGAAATCGTAAATCCCCAACATATATGTATTCCTTGATGTACCTGAAGCTTCAGGTGTTTTACTGCCTTTACTGCCTAAATTAGCTGGAGGACAGAGACGAATTCTCCAGTTTGGAGACAGAAGGGACCCAAAAGTCCAAGACAGCTCATATTCCTGGCAGTACAGCTCCACAGAGGATGCCACAACATGAAGTTTATTATAAGCTGGTTCTTCCAAAGAAATTTCTCATTAATTGGTGTCATAGGTTTGGGGCAGGCAGGTTGCTGAGATTTAGATTTTAGGATGGGTTGAGGTGAAAGGCACATTCAGGGTGGAATGGCTGAAATCTCACAAACTCATCTTCCTTTATTTATTTTCCCTCAGCATGAAGAGAGATCTGCAACAATAGCTGAAGTCACAAAATCTCACCATTTTAGGATACACATAGACTACATTAGAATAATAAAACATACTGGGTTTTGAATCAAATTCAAGATCAAAACCAAAAAAATGGAGAGAACAGACATATAGATCTGAACCCACACTTCAATTTTCACTTAAAATGGGTATGACAGAGAAGAGCAGAACTGGAGATGTGTATTCCATATTCCTAAAATCACCTGGGTGTCACCTCTGTGCTGTACAGAATATACTTGACTGCCAGTATAGCTGTTATCACCAAAGAAGTGTGACTTCATAAGTTGAAAAGCCACAAAAATGACAGGACAGGTCCCTCTGATTGTGGATTTTATCAGAAGGAACCTAAAAATGCCGTAATTAATACGGTACTAGTTCATGTTCTCACTTTCTGCTACCACACCTGCTGGCAGAGCAGAAAAGCAGATGGTACTAGTTCATGTTCTCACTTTCTGCTAGACTTTACCACACCTGCTGGCAGAGCAGAAAAGCAGATAACCTCTCCTGTGTGTGCCAGTGGAAAGTCAGAACAGTTGCCATGTACCAGCTATAGGTAGTTGCATCTAAGTGTGTTAGTGTGGTAAAAACAAAAAAGAAGAAGTTGCAATTTTCACTCTTTTCACTCTTTTTCCCCCTATAAGATTGCAAAATAACCCATATCTAAATTTACCCCAGTGTTAGTCAGTACTTCTTAGTTTTTAGTTAACAGATTGGTTTTGATTACTGACCATATAACGCTTATCTTACAGATGTGAAGAGAAACATTATTTCACTAACATTTGGATGCCATCCATAGCTTTTAAATTAAACTTCATTTTTCCCAACAGGTCATTTCAACTCATTTTTCACTAGAGAAATGTTCACCCTGGTAGGGTCACTGAGGGGTAAAGTCAGAAATGTCTTTGGGGTGGTCCATGGCTCGTACTCACCAGCTGACCTGCCAGACCACTCCTCCAGCCTCCCATGGCTCTCCCTAGCACTTTGGAGCTTCTGTTGGGGCACAGC
>NW_010289296.1:9265-30947 GCF_000700745.2 Antrostomus carolinensis
ACCTGTTGGCTTGGGTCATCTTCTCAGAAGGTATTTGGCCACAAGCTGCCAGGGATGGGTAACTCTCCAGTTGCACCTAATGGTCTTGGCTCTCCTTGGGTGGCTGCTGGAGGTAGTTCAGTAGCTCTGCTGTGCAAAGGCACATGTGGGCCCATGGGGTGCCTGACCTACCCTCCAACTACAGCCTGGAAGGCTTCACCACGGCTCCCTCAGCATTGCATCATTGCATCTCAGGAGCCTGGTACAGCTCAGCAAAGGAGCCGCCTGCACCACAACCCTTTTCACAGCTCTGCCAGCAAAAGGGGCCACAGAACAACCAAGAATTGCAGCTCTGCATCCCCCTGTTAGTCTCCTTTCCTTTTTTTTTTTTCTTTGAATATAGCTCAAAACTTCATACCACTAACATTTTGCTTGAGGGATGTGTGCTCCCTGCAGTGCATCTTCCTGGAGCAAGCAGCTGCAATCCCCTCGTCTCACCTCAGCTTCAAAGTTGTGTGTTACAAACGCCGAGGGCTGCGTTTCTGCCCAGCAAACCTCCACAAACGCAACGTCGCAGAACAAAACTCTCAGAATAGGATTGGGGCAGGTCTCAGATATTCACTGTTCCCAGTCTGGGTCTGGAGCCCCTGTTTTCATGCTTTGGTGACAAGTTTCAGTCAAAGGAAGGTCACTAATCTGCTCCCAGGTGTTATGGTGGGAAGTGGAGTGCTCAGTGCCTTGATCTGGCTGTGACATTTCTCAGCCTGCTGTCCTCTAATGGGGTAGGTGAAAAAACTCTTGCTGAGGACTTTTTCCCCCTTCTTGTCTAACCACACACTCATGCTGCTCAGCCACCCAGCACGTTTGTTCTGCTTTATGCTGCCCAGAAGAAATGCTCGTGTTTAGCTGACTGATTTTGTGTTGACACAAAAACCTGACCCAGCTCCTACAACCACTCAAAACACTGTTCCTGGCTCTGGCTGCTTTGGTTTGAGTCTTTGAGGAACTGGAAAAGCACTGAGATTTTCTGAGAGGTTTCCCTTCAACACAGGAGCAGTTTCTTAAACCTCCAACCCATCAGATCTTTATCCCTTAAACTCTGATTATGTTTAATTCCCTCTCTGCACAGAAAGACTTGACTTCATGGCATTAATAAAACATCATAACAAATTATTTAAGGAATGATAAAAAAATGCTTGTGGCTGAGTCCCTGGGCTGTTTCCCTGCTCATCGTGCTGGGAGGGGGACAGGGGTTGTTATTTGTGTGGCCCCTGTGTGCCCACACTGCAGAACACACAGCACCCCACCAGCGAGCTCAATCCTTTCACCGTTACACAGGTTAAATCAGGCTCTGTCCTTCCTCACCTGGCAGATTTTGGACTGCTGCAGGTGTTGAGGGAGACTTAACATGCTGGGACACATCCGTGACCAGGCTGGCTTCTCAGATTTTCACAGAGCAGCGTTAAGGATTGAACAGTGATTTTGATGTGCTTTGTCATTGAGATGAGCCCCAGCCTGCCTGCTCCGAGCCCCCCACCTCACTCTTGCTTTCCTGATCACGCTCTGCATCTTGCAATGCAGACAAATGAATGTCTCTAGCAACTCTTCCTTAGGTTTTTTCCTCCTTGTCTCACTCAGGGCTCTCAGTCAGTTCTATTGGTCTGGAAATTATTTCTAATTAAGAAAAGCAAGCCCAAAAAAGCTATTTTGAGCTGAATCCATCACAATATCAGGGCTTATGTCACCACAGAGTGCAAGGGAAAATACACAGGAAAACAACAGACTAAGTCTATACCAGTTACAATTAAATGTAGTTAAAGTTATTTCTTAGCAGTGGGACTTTACTAAAAACACCCTCAGTGCTAGCAACAAAACTATTGAAAGTTTTCAGTCTGTTAGGTCCTGTCCTGACTGCAAGGAAATGAAATTAGCATAGTCTATCCCATTTTTCTGATGGAAATGATGTTACTCACCATAGGCGAAGGTTAGCAAGATGAACCGCCGTGCGCTCCTCCCCATGGCCAGCACAGCTGCAGGTTTGAGAGATGCTGCTTCTCACAGTGGAGCGGGTGGAAAGGAAATCAAGATTTCCTGGGGACTGAAAAGTTTCACTTGATGCAGGGAGTGCTCAGTCACATGGCTGGAAAGGAGGTGGAGAGAGAGAGGGAAACCGATGCTTCTCGTCTGTAAACTATCACAGAAGGAAATAAACGATGGTTAGTAAAGAAAGTGAAAACAGAAAGGGTTGCTGGGCTAACTGGGGGGAGGACAGGCTCTCTCCCTGCAAGGCCACATAAAGCTTCATGCATCTCTCTCTAGTTGTGGTAACCTGGTGCAGACTGCGGCTGTACCCCAGTGGAGGGTTACAACCCGTACATCAGAACTTTCCCCGTGTTCTTTTAAAAAGTACTTTTTTTAGGGCTAAATTTCTTTCATGTTAAGGCACAGAAGGGAGAGGTGTGATCCTGAGCCATCTCTTCAGAGCACCTGCTAAAAGTGAGACCGGGCTTAACAAAGCCCCACACGGGCTCTTGTCCCAGCTGGGGACTGTCAGCAGCCTTTGCTGGCTGGTTTAGTCCTGCTCCAAGGACTAAGCTTGTTGAAGGTGGATCAGTTGGGGTGGTTCACCATTAGTGTTGCATCCAAACACACTCCTCAGCAAAGAGCTACACCCCACCCACGTCCCATGAAGTGCCTCCTGCAAACCATGCCACGGAGCTGCACAGGCAGGTCCTGGCAAGCGCAGCCACGCGCCGGAGATCTCCAACAGGAGAGCGTTACGCCTGCTCATGTGTGCAGCTGGATTTCCAGCCCTGGGACTTTGCCATGGGGCCTCCTTCCTGTGGGGGGGGGAACAAAGTAAGCTCCACACCTGGGACCTGCTGTGATCCTAATTCTTCATGTTCTCATACCAATATTGCACTGCAGTAACATGATAAGGCCAATGATTTGAAAACTCAAGCGAGGTGAAATTTGCCCACTGAAATCTGGATACCAGCTGAAATTATTTCCAATATATTTTTCTTTCTCTATTTGCATTGTGTTTCTACATTCTTATTTTTACCTCTTTGCTCTTCTACAGGATCCACAACATGTATTTGCATCAATTAGCACTCCCTAATAAACCACTGCAGTATTAGCATAGGTAACTCTGAAACGGTTTTGAACCTTTGCACGCTTTCCTAAGAGTCCCAGGGATTCAGGACCAAAACTAAGGGAGATGGGTAAAGGGCAAAAAAAAATACTGTACCTTTTGTGACACGTGTGTTAGATAAATAAAGTTCTATTGTACAGATGTGGGGGGTTTTTTTCAACTGTGACGATGTGCCTTTACTGATACTTATTTATTTTGAAGAGGAAGAAAGCTCATTTGTCTTGTTACTTCATATAGAGACATCAAACAATGTTTTGTACTAGTTATAATTTTTATAAATTTCAAACAAAGTGTGGTTCTACACAGATGGCCTAATTACAGGAAGTTCATTTGCACATTTTTTTTCTTGTAATAAATTCATACATTCTGTCTTGACTGGAAAAAAGGACAGGTAATTCTGTGAAAAAACTTTCCCTGTCTGATTATCTCTCATCAGTCACAATATACAAATACATCTTATCAACACCATGGAAAATATGTAAGAAAAACAAACTGTACCAATTCTCAGCTGGGGAGAGGAAGTCTTAGCAGCTATTTCAGCTCCAGCTGCAAGAAATATACAATTTGGCTCTTTTTTTCTTATTATTCCTCTATATTTCTCATCATATATATATTTGAAGTCAGGCTTTGAGTATTTTTGGAAAGGAAGCACATGGGCTTTCTCATACCCAATCCTGTTTCAAATCTCAAGAGTTTAAGAAAATTATGGATAATAAAATGGCTTTTCATCACCTACACAACCAGACTATAAGACACACGCACAGCTTTGTTGTCACTGGCAAGAAGAGCCAGTGTCCAGATATGGTTTGGCCGCAGCCTTTTATGATCAAGACAATGACCATTGGTCTGATTCTCCACCCAGTGGGGTTAGATGTGAGAGAAGGGGAGGATCAGGCCTGATTACATTTTAGCCTGGTTTACTAAAAGCAAGACCTTTGTATCATGGCAACTGCCCGTCTCTCCATTTGCCATTACCACCAGTAAGGAAGAAATCTGTTGCCCAACTACATCTGACTGAGCAGAGGGCAGAGTTTTGGAGCTGTGGAGTTTCTGCAAGTTTCACAGAAGATGGCAGCAGAGCAGAGGGAGGAGATCCAAGTCAAAAGCTCAGCCCAGAGGGCAGGTCTCACTAGTCTGGACCCAGAGAGAACAGCCAGGCAGCTGGCACGGACTCGATGGTCAAGCAGCAGTGGTACAATACTCAACCACGAGCCCTGCTACAGCACAGATTGACCCTGGACCATGTCTCTTCTACAACTGAAACTTAGTGGCAACCATTACATTTAAAGGACTTTCTGGTCACTATATCATCTCCAAACAACACTGAAATGAAACCCATATTTGAGAACTATGATTTTTAGGCTCATCTACCTGAAAATGATGGTATCAAAGACCTACATACAGAATAAGTGTACCTTAATGTACACATTAGTCTTGCTGGACATTACCAAATCATATTGTAGATTGTACATGGAAAGTAATTCTTGCTTGACAGAAATACACTAATTAAAAGACTATCCTGTCTACTGTTAAAACACAGGTCATTAAACCCCATTTTGTCTCATCATCAAAACCAGGAGGTTACTTCTTGTTGGCTGCTTTCAGACTTGTCAGCAGCCTGATTTGTCATTGAACTTCACTCTTTAAAAGCAAACCCAGCAGCGTGGCACGGTCTCACTTCCATTTGCATCACAGACATCAACCAGGCAAAGGGCCTCGTTACTCCCCAGCAGCAGCTGCAAGGGTTGCAGTATAGTCTGAATTTGGAACGTGGAGACAGAACCAGGCAGCTGCCTTTTGCTTGTCAGCACTGCAGGAAGGTTAAAGACACAATTAATGGTTGTGGGCTCACTATTGGGTTCAGTAGTGTCCAAGCATAGCTGTAATACAACCAGCTCCCAAAGACCACTGAGATCAGAGTGCTGTGCCACTGCTGCACACAGCCACAGTGCAGTGAGTTACTTGTCATCCTCAGGACATTCATGGTGCAGGAGTGACTCAAACTTTGGTCCAACAGGATAAAACATGAGATTTTTGCAAAATAAAGAAATAAATATTATATTCAAAAGCAAAGTAGGGAGAATTGTTATAATCCAGCCTATACCTTTGCAGTTGTCATGATGAGATGGTGAGCTGGGAAAGAGGAGACACTTCTGCAGTAATCCTCTTCCCTGCTCCAGCTCTGGACTGCCCCACAGGATGCCACCACTGATGCTCCTGGAGGGCACAGCAGGACATATGGGGTTGAATACTTTGCTCTCTCCAGAGAGTCCCCAATTTTTGCATACATGCTAAATTAGGCAATCCAATAGCTCCCATTTTGCAGGAAGGTATCGAGGCACCAAGGACTAGCACACTGTCACCCTGCACACAGCAGAGGTAGGAAATGGACTGACAATACCTGATTTTCCATCTTCAGCTCAAACAGAGACTTCCCACTGCCATTTCACCATTAGAATGAGATTACTCCAAAGAAACTCCAAAGTGCAGTTTAACATCTTTCTGTCTGTCAGAAATGTCACAAATCATAGTTTTGGCAGTTTCATATACCCAGGATAACCCTTCCCCATCTCTCTCTCTCTCTACACACACACACACACAAAAGCTCACTGTATTTATTAATGTGCAATCAAAGCTCCCTACCCCTTTCCTCTCCTATTCTTAGGGCAGGGTAGACAGAAGCACTGTTATCAGGCTGTGCAAAAAATATCAAAAGTGATACAGAAACCAAAATGAACTCATTTTAGGGAGAGGATAAAATAATTGCACTACAAGAAAACGTCACTGCATATTTCCTTAGGGGACAGAAAGGAATCAATTACTCCCTCAAGAAGCTCATAACTACAGGAGTCATGTTCCTGAGAGCCTACATGTCATTTTTAAGGTAAATGACCAGCACAAAACAGACAAGCTCTTATCTCTGTGGGACAAAAGTAGCTTCCATAAAGGTACAGAACTCTCAGGTCCTTTAGTCATGAACAGAAAACATCAGAAATCACAGGTTTAGATAATGAGAATTAGAAGAGCCATAGGAATTAACCACCACAGTGCAACTCACAATTAACCAATAAACCTTCACAGGCAAACAAAATCTGAATAAGCCTTTACCTACTCCAAGGTTTTTTCTTGAATGGGACTATCTACCTGCTTCACAGCTATCCTGACTCACACACTAAGATATATGCAATGGCAGCCTCCACACAAAGAAAAACATTTGGGTCCCTGCAAAGATAATAGCAGAAATGATACAGACTCTGACTATTTTGCTCAGAGGCTCAATTACTAAAGAGTGGGGTTTGGTTTTGCTTCATCTCCATTTTTAGTTGTTATTTACATAAAGCACCACTAGACTCAAAGTTAAAAAAAAAAAATCCCTAATAGGGAAAGCCAATCACTCACTCTTGAGCTTCTAGGGTCATTTTTACCAGGCTGATCTTTGCCTGTTTGCAACCCTTACTCAATACTTATCTTTATACTAAAGTATTAGCAGCTTTTGTGGGACTCAAGACCCAATTACCATCAAAATGCCTTCATGCCTTAACGGCTGCTCTAAATGAGCTAATGGCTAGTGTAGTGCTAATAACATCTGTAATCACTTTATATTATTCATTACATCCTTATGTGGCAGAGATTTGGTACAGTCCCTTAATCAAATGTCCTGGAAAGAAGTATTTAACAACAACACTTTATCCACTCATTGGAGCATCTAATGCTCACTGCCTATTTGCAATGCTTAAGTATATTCCAAACGGGGGGTGAAATGTATCTACTCCATAGCCCAGCACACAAAGAAAGCATGCAGTCTACTCAAACATATGACATTAAATGGCATTCAATTGAATTCTCGGCACCAAATGCAAAAGATTGTGATCCAGCAACCACAGACTGCAGAGGGGGCAGAGGAATGACTTATATTGTAAAAAGAGTTCAAATGTTCTTTGTCACAGTAGCTGTCACGTATCTTTGCTTCCCTGCTAAGCCCTGCACCTCCACCTCATAGCCAGAAGTTGCCATCTATATCATTCCAACATAATGCTGTACGCAGCAGGTTGTTCACTGTGCCACAGCAAAAGTAGTCACATCATTGCTGCGCAAAGCCTCTCTGATGGTCTGAGTCAGAAGTTTCCTTTCCACAGCCACCCTAAAATGGGATGGTTTTGGTGTTGTCCATCAGCAAAAAGGGCACATTTGTGATGTATCAGCTGGAATTAGGGAGGACAGGGAAGGCACAGCTAGAGGCAAGCAAATGGAAAAACCTCCAGGCGACCTCATGGTAGAGCAAGAACTCGTAACCAAGCGTGTGTCCCTCTGCAGTCACTCGCTGTTCAAGCAAAGTTGCCAAAAGGTGCGTGCATAGTAACTCTTCCGCTCTGCTGTCGACCTAATTTAGGCCACATCTTCTGAAACAGTTTGATAATCAATGCAAGAAGCATTTTTCTCCTCTAATACTGAAGGTGGATTTTGATGCTTTCTGGATGTTTAATGCTCCTTTCAAGTTTGTTTTTCCCAGCTTGCCAGGTGGACAGCACAGTTCTCATCCGCTCACGCTGATTAAGTTTTAGTGAATTATGAACCTCAGAGCTTGTGAGAAAGGCAACTTTGATCCAGTGTCCACCCAGAATAACAGAGATGGATGGGGTCCTGAGGAAGGCTGGTCCTGCTGTTCAGCTGCCAGCCCTCTGTTCTGCTGGGAAGCTTTTGGCCACCTCGCTGTCCTTGGTGTCTGACTCTACTGAGGCCATACTGCAGGAATCGTTGTACATGTCTGAAAAGGAGGACATGGACATTGTCACTACAATACATCTAAAGGGTTTCCCATCTACAGTCTTGAGGTTCATTGTTAAAAGCCTGAAATAAAATAAAAACAAACAATCACAAATCTACTGCTCTCCTAATTCCTTTGCTAAAGGCAAGGGAGGCTCTTTTGGCATGTAACTAACTGTGATGTGTGTGTGGCTTTATTTTCCTTTTGAAGCATTAAATGTGCCAAAGAGCCACAGTTAGGCACTGAGAGTGAAGACAGAACTGACCTGCTGAGGAGGTGAGGTAGCAGCAATTACCAAACGCCCTTTAAACCTCAGCAAAGAATCTTGGTTAACTTTCAAAGAGGTTTTTCTTCACTTTAACAAACTGACAAAAAAACAAAACAAAACAAAAAAACCCCACAAAAAACAAAACCAGTAAGTGAGAATAAAATGCTGGTAGCTCTCTATCGCAGCTCCCCGGGGAATAGCTGTGACAGATTTTGCTTTCTTCTGTTACCAGAAGAAAAGGAGGACACATTTTGGTAAACGATACTTAAGGATGGGCAAAAAATAATATAAAATCATAAATTTTTCATCTGCAGAGTTGCTGAGATTCAGCTTTTCCAGTGCAACCTGTTTGGGTGTTAGGTCAGAACCAAAGCTGAAGAAAGGATGATTTCTTGTCCTGATGTGGCTGAAATCTCACCAGAGCAGCCCTTCTTCTAGCTTTGGAGCCAGCAGTGAAGTATGATGAAAGCAGCAATGGTTCATGAGATTTTAATGTTTTCAAACCTAGACCAGAACCACAGCCCTGATGCTGATCTAAATCCAAAAGCTACCTTGTGTCAGGATGAAAGCTTCCCTGCGGTTACACCACACCCTGCCATATGACACACTTGGGCGAGCTGTAGAGTAGCCAGCCTGGCTACTGGTAGCCACAAGAGTTTGGTGGGAGATTCAAGTTCTGCCCAGGAAGGGGAAGACAATTAAACCATGCCAGGGTAAGCTGCTGTGCCTAACTAGTTCTGACACCCATGGCACCACATTTCAAGCTAGCTCAGCTGCGTCACCAGAGACTGCAGCACAGACATACACTCGGGATGAGTACTTTAATACAGAAAGTGCACTGTTTATCACATCCTTTTCTATCACATCATTTTTTAGTATATATAAAAAATAAATAAATGCCAGTAACACATTTTCTCTATTACCTGCATTGCTGTTCTTAATTATGTTGTTACTGTCCCCCTCTGCTGGCTGCAATATACTGGATGGAACCCAGTCACTTTTCTCAGAGACCAGTTTCTTCACTAACCTGAAATTCAGAGAATAGTCAGTGAATTTCACCCTCTCGCTGGGTTGCATTTCCTAGAGGTGCATGTCGGGCAGCTATTTCCTAAACTAAGGAAGAAGGCAGAGGACCCATGGCAGTCCTACAGGTAGCCATTGACTAAGTTTCAGCGGTCTCAGATGGTGACCCAGTATCCCAGATCAAGCTCACTTGCAAACAGACTGTGTGCCAACCCTGGAACAAATTCAGAGCTGCAGAAAGTGAATCTTTCATATTGTCCACCCCCCTTGCTGTAAATAGCATCCAGGGTGGATGGGTTTAGTTCATTTCCCACCTACTCCACCCTATGGGACTTGCTGCCATCTCAGATGCATATCAGGTCCGAGTGAGGGGTCTGACTGCACGGGCACTTCAAGGAGATCAGATCTTCTTCCTCCAAGTTACCCATGGAAGGAGAATTCAGATGTCCAGCCAGGTCTGTTCCTAACACTCACCAAAACATATGTGAGCTTAAGGGGGACAGATTCATTCCACTTTGTCAATAACATCTTATATCTAAGCCTTTGAGGTTAAAAATACTCTCTGGTTCACTGCTGCAGCTCCATGGAAGGCATGAGGATTTTATTGGTGTATCCTATGGGAGGGTGCTGCCTTTGACAGTTGTCCTTCTGGCTAGAAGGTGTCAAAAGCCCAAATATTCCTCCATTTCCTTTATGCAAACTGCTGTCCTCTCAAGCCTCATGTCACAAGTATTTGGGATGAAAGCCAACCAGGTGGAATTGACCAAAGCTGCTTGTATGTTCTTGCCTCCCACCATCTCTATCACATTGTGGTCAATGGGGTGAGTGAATGTGGATTGATTTTGCAGAGGCTTTGATATTCTTCTGAATATTTTCCATCTTTTCCAGGAGGTTATGACTGTTCTACCTGCCAAATTCTGTCTCTCTGCTGTACTTACCATTGACCGTTCTCTCCTTCCTGCACAAATTGCACTAAATCTCCATCCTCGAGTGTAAGAGAATCTGGGAAACAGCTGTCAAAACTGCCTTCTACCCGAAAAAGATTGGTCCCCTAAAATGAATGAAACAGTGCACCAGAGATACAGTCACTATGGATGAAAGAACACTGTGCAAGAGAGAGAGAGTTTAGTAAAATACTGAATTAGGCATTTCAAACTGGCAGAGACTGGTCTTCTGTAGGGAGTTGTGTCACTTTTTATTCCTTTTATCATGTCTAGGTTAAAAATTACTTAAAGTTAGGACAGAACCGTGCTGTGCATTTAGGCTTTAGAATTAACTGTCCAGCCATTATTCTGATACAGAAATTGAGCTTATGACACCAGGTTAAGTTACCTGGAAAAGTCTGAAATTACTTTTTTAAAGGCTCAGAATTTTCCCTCACTTTTGTAACATGTAAAGCTGCAGCTTACAAGTAAGGGTGACTTTTTATGGCCCTGATCCTGATCAGCAAAATAGTCTTGGAATAATCCCCCAACACTCCAGATCAAATTCCCATCTTCTGTATTCCTCCTCATCCATGAATTCAAGGCTGACATGAACCCAAACTTTGCAGGTTAAATCGTGATCTAGAGAAGAGGAGGTTGCACTGGGAAAGTATAGAGTAATTTGAAAAAGGAATTACATTGTTATGGTTGGTCTCTTCCTCCAAGTCAGAAGAGTTGGAGAGTTCATCTGTGCTGGAGGGGATGGCTTCGAAATCTTCAAATGTGTCTAGAGATGGCATTTGCCTGCTGGGCCAACCTTTTCAAATGAGATAAAACAAAAAGAGTTAGCTATCAGTCATCAGCCTCTTTCAGAGTCAGCCTTTTAAAAATAAATGTCACAGGTTCACTTCCCACTGTTCCACTTACTGAATTGCTTGTACCTTTTTACAGCTTGTTCCCTGATTTTGCCATAAAAATTACATTGCAGCCATTATTCTGCCTCCAAACACCTGTACCACTTGCTGCCATTTGTGGGAGGCAGGTTGTGTGGCCACAGTGTATGTGCCCATCAATACCTTGAGTGTTTAACATTGCTAAATCTCTTCAGTTCAGAAGGTACAAAAAGCTTGAATCAGGAAGATTTCTGCAGAGCGAGCCCTGTAGCAAATGGTAACTTTTGCTGACGTGATTTTCAGGAGGCCATGCTAATTCAGTTTCCAGCTTACCTCCACATGTTTATCTATAAACTGAAGTGAGAAGCCATTGAATTTTGGTTGACTTCTTATCTCTATCTCACCCCAAGGTGATGCTACCACCTGAACAACTTACAAGAGTGTGCCTTGGAGCAGGCTGGAAGTGCAGGGAAGGGACAGAGTAAACAACAAGGCACAGAGACAACCAGACCTTGGCAGTAGGTAAAGAAGATCTCATTAATATTTCTGCTGTTAGCAGTCTTATTGCATGATTTGCACCCAAAAATATACCAGCTCAGTGGAAGGGACTTAATGAGAGATTTCCAGCCCAAGCACAACAGCCAGTCTCTTTACCTACAAAGGTGTGCTCAGAGGATGTGTCCTGGGGGAAATTTAGGCTGACCCTTATAAGACCTGCCCACCTGAGGCTTCCATGATGGAAAAGTAACTAAGCCTCTTCTGTAAAGATGGCAATCATGATTTTATCTTCACACTGGATGCCTGTCCTTTTTTTTCTGGGGATGACTACAGTGCAACTACAAGGAAACAAACCTTGCATCTACCAAGGGATTCTGCGTCCTTGAGAGATACAAGCTGAATGGAGTCAACCAAACCACCATGTGCCTTCCTGCTTAATGTACCTGCTGTGCATTAGCCGATTCACAGGGACTTGGGCTGAGCAGATGCTGAATCAAGTTCCTTACAGCCTGTGGGTCATTGCTCTCAACAACACTAAGTAGTGCTCTGACAACATAGTGCTCTGACCCTGCCAAAGTCTATACCAACAGAGTTTTGAGATGGAAGAGATGATTTCAATTACAGACCATGCAGCAAATAGAACTGGACCCCATATTCTGTATCAGTTGAATCACACCAGCAAAATACTAGCAACTGTCTAAATGTACAAGAACACAGTGATACTAATTAACTTCAAACTGCTACAGCGATTTTAGTTCAAATTCACAAGTTAGGCTACAACCACCAAAGGAAAAAGATACTCCCCTTCCCCCTTAGACAAAGCTTCAGTAATCTTCTGCCACTGTCATTTGTAGAAAGCATCCAAGACAGAAACGTAAACATCAAGGATTCCTTACAAATATATGCACCACCCTTCCTCTTCCATACAAACTGCTATTCTAATTTCAGAGACAAAGTTTTATGTACTTAAGTCCAGCTATAAAATAACACAGATCAAATTTTGAGCTCTCTCAATTAAATGAATTATTTTCAGCTGTTCGTGACCTACAGAAAACCAGAATCTGGGACATTGTTTCTATACCTGCTAGTGAACCAAGCTTGTTCTTTCATTGCTTTCACAAGAAATAATGTTCATTAAAAGAGAAAAATCTCTTTTAAGTTAAAGAGAGAGTTAAAGAGTATAAATTTATATAACACTCTCAAATTGAGATGATAAATGTTTTAATTTTGTTTACCTGTCTGTGAAGCAGATCTAGGTACAGGCCTCGTGGTGGAACCAGTATTACATTTAGTCTGGGCCAATATGGTGTTCTCAAAAGCATCTGTGACAGGAAGTACAATTTGGGTCTTCAAGGTGAAATAGTGATCAGACAACCAGTACGAAGTGAATTCCTGTATCACCTCTGCAACTGGTAATCTCTTTAACAAACAGGTGGACTGGGGTCCAACAGTTATAAAAGAGGAGACACATGACCAGCACAAATGAGTGAAAAGACAGGAGCATTCCACAGAAAAACTGTAAGTCTGAGAAGGACAGAGAACAGCCAAATGAATCAAACAGAAATACTGATGTTAAGGAAAATGATTACTGAGTGAACAGTGCAGTGTTCTATTTCACTACAGCTTCCTTACACATTTTTAGCATAATTTCCTTGCAGCATTTCAAATCATTTTGTATGAGATGGTAAATTGTTTTGATGCCCATCCATACAACAATGAAAGGGGACCAGCCAGAACTGAATTATTTCACTCCTGCACAAGGTAATTGGGGGGGGGGGGAAGTTTTTATCTAAGTACATCGAATCCTTTGCATTATTAACTGTTAGAGCCCTGGCAATAGCAGCAATA
The DNA here is from genome assembly GCF_000700745.2 of Antrostomus carolinensis. Lineage (NCBI taxonomy): Eukaryota > Metazoa > Chordata > Aves > Caprimulgiformes > Caprimulgidae > Antrostomus > Antrostomus carolinensis. Next base: position 22,617 of record NW_010289296.1, read on the forward strand.
TCTCCTGGTAAAGGGATGATAATGTTCATTGTTTCCTACTTAAAGAAACTCAATCTGGTGAGGGATGTTGTGCAGTAGGACCATGTTTTTAACCAGTGAGGATCAACTTGGCTCTATCCTATGCACCTTGAAATACCCACTACCTCTGCAGCCACGTGGTATGCTGAGATCAGAAGTATCTGTCAGTGAAGAAAGTGAAGTATAAACACCTGCTGGGGGCCAGAATGGTTCCAAGTGTAGTGCCAGGGGTCACTGGCAAAAGGAAACACTCTGCAAACAGCAAAACTACTATTTCCTCTGCTGTTTCTGAATTGTTTCTTATAACCAATCTGTTCCAGTCTCCTCTTCTGCTGAGAGTGACATAGGAGACAGCCCTGATATATCACTGATTCCATCACTGATCTGCCCTTTCTACCAAGGTTTTGTGCAGAGCAACACAATCCTAAGAAAGGATTCCTCAGCCTACATCCTTCTCCTCTCTGTTCTGCCGCAGGGCTACCTGACTGCTTGTGCCTCACAAGGCTACATGCTCTGGCAAATGCTCATGTAAAGGGGAAAGCTGACAATGGAAGCTGGTGATCTTCCAGTGGCTGGGGAATAATTTCCAGGTTTAACTCTTTGGTATTGTTTATTAAACAGTAATTGATGAATCTGCTGCAACAAATAGGTGGGAATTCTGCTTGGCTGAAATGAAACACTGCACCTTGATGTAAATGCACAGCCTAGCCTCTTCTGTTGTTTTCATGCACATGGCTCCTGCTCCTCTTATTAGGTGTAGACAATAACAAGGAAAGAGGGATGCAAGCGGCCAGGCTGCAGGAGAAGGTGAAAAATAGCCCCTTGGCTCCCTGCTGCTGCACTCTACAGGGGGAGGTAGAAGCCAGGCAGATAAACCAGATCCAGATCACAGTCCAGAGCATTACTTCCCAAAACAGGCAGAGAATTGGGGGTTTAATTTAGGCCCATCCCTAGATGAAAGTTGGTAAATACAACATGAGTGCAGGGGACAGGCAAGGGGTGACAAGCTGTATTTATCACAGTTAAACAGATAAACTGACACCAAACCCCTAATGAACTCCAGTGTCATCTGCCAGCAGTGATGAGCTGTGAATTCAGTGAATAATATCAAAAGACTGGCAAACAGGTTTTCATGCAGGATAGAAATGCTCATACCTTCAAACCCCAGGGGAGTTGGGTCACTCTTTATTTCATGTCTCTTGACTTTAACTGCAGGAACAAGGGGACCTGTGTGAAGTTTGCAGAGTCACAAGGCTGTAAATATTGTTAAAGGAGAAACTTGCTTTCCCATTATCTGGAAATACTGCCTGTCTAATACTTTCCATTTCACCCAGAAAAATGTCTAATTCCTAATTTCTAGGTAGTGAAGATAAACACTTCTGTGATAGGAGACAGACCCCTTTTTGAAAAAGACATTAAGACATAGTAAATGTATCTGCTTCCAAACAGGTTTCACAGATGTTTCCTCCCACTCTTGCCCAGGAGATGGCACTACCACAGGGAGACTCACAGTCTCAGCTTTCTACTCATGAGGCAGGCAGGCAAAAGCCTACAGAAGCCAACACTTCAGCCCCACAGAAGTGGAGGGCATCTGTCACAGTTCCATGTACAGTGCTTCTCCTGTGTCCTGACTCCACATGGGGAGTACTGATGGTGTGAGGGAGCTGAACCGTTAGCAGTGAGGACCAGCACACAGCAGTATGCAGTAGCCTTGAATGAGATGATGCGAACACCCTGGCTAGACCTGCACTTGGCTGATGCTGAGACAAGACTCAGGCTTCAGTTCCTTTGTCACTTGAAATATTTTCTTAAAGCAGATGCTGTAAATAAACACTTAATTGAAAAGCACTGATTTTGTTTTCTAGCTTTCCAAATCATTACAAAAGTAGTTTTCTCAGCATTCCAAAAAATTTCCTGTGGTCTTGTGGTACACAGGATTCTAGGATAGGATTTTTTTTATATGAAACTGTAACAAAGTTTGAATTTCACTGTAATTCATAGACGCTCTCTTCAACAAACCACACAAAAGAACAACCCTTGGTCACCCATTCTCTTTCTACATATGTGCTTCTTTCTGTTCTCCACCTTAGGAAATAAATATTAGGAAATAATTCAGTCTTCCCATAACCTAGTAACTGATCATGTATTTCTGAAGCTGTTGCTGAGGACAGAAAGCTATAAGAACCTCTTCTCCTTTGCTATGCCCATCATTCCCATGTGATGATATTCTAGTTTCATGCTCTAAAGAAGCTGGCAGAGAAACATTTGTAGGTAGCAGTAATATCACATCCTTCCTCTGCCCATAAACCCCATCACACTCTTATTTCATAGCAGCCACAATGCACAGTCAAGGATATTGTTCATATCCTTCACAACTATTTAGAATGCACAAAATACTGTGCAATCTTCTTCCTGACAAATACATAGCAAAGATTTTTATACAAAAAATTCAGACATTTTTCCTTCTATTTTGGTTTGTGATTTGGCCCGCAAATCTTAAACTTGCAAATCAGTTCCTTCATGCCAGGAACAGTCAAAAGACTTGCCCAAATGCATGGGTTGCTTTTGTGTTTAAATGTAGGCACTACTGCAAGTACAGCCAAAATTCAATGGAAGACCATATGTTCTATTCTCAGTGGGCATAGGTGCCTACAATCCTACTGCTTTTCAACACAACCAGCTTGCCCAAATGCATGGGGTGCTTTTGTGTTTAAATGTAGGCACTACTGCAGTAATTTTAAGTACATTTTGTAAAAAGTGCCTTTTCTCAAAATAATTACAGCTCAAAAAAACCAGCTTTCATAAATTCCCACACAAACTGCATAGAGTTCAGTGCATTTTGGGCACCTAGCTCCCTTACACATCTCTGATTATTTCCTTGCAAACATAATTACTAATAATAACTGTGATTGTGCTAAATATGCTTAAAAGTGGCATCTATCGCTACTCCATTTTTGGTTTGATTTCAGGCTTTCTTACTATCTCATATCTGCTACACAAAAAGGAGATTCTCTCCTTGAAAGCAAAAATCCTAAACAGCTTTATGGAAACAGAGAAATAATTTCTAGTGAATTTCAGTTAATCCAAAACAGGGAGAGCTGGAAACTTAACCCCACATCAGCCAAAAATTAATCATGTTTCCATGAAAACCAGCACCACTCTTTGAAGCCTATTCTGGCGAAACTAGGAGGAGTCACTGTATGTGCTGGCACCACATCTTGATACACCTTCAAAATACCTCAGCCTGCCTCCCTGCAGGTGTTATACTGGTCCTGACTCCTCTTCTACTGAAACCTCCTGCATTTGTCAAAATTGAGCCTGATGTACTCACTCTGTGAACAGCATTTGGCAGTAAATGTATCAGTCGGCAGGAAGGGAGAAGGGTAGCAAAGCAAGCAGCATGACAGTACCTTTGGTCACAGCAGAAGCATTAACTGTGGTGCTGATGGAGGAGGCTAGGGAAAAGCGACGGGTAACTTCTCTTTCCTTAGATTCTGGATCTGGGAGAATAGACAGATGCAATGCAGGGTAGGGTTAGAGGTTAACAAGCACTAAGGGTAAAAGATGTCCAAAGCAAAGCAGCAGCTGGAAAAGGGTAAAAGCAGGAAAAGGTAGGTTGCTCTCCTAAAACAGCCAGGAAAAATATCCTCAACAAAGTGAAAAGCACAGAAAAGAGTTTATATGAACATATTTTCAAAGCAATTCCAATTGCACCAATTTTAATACTTCAGAAAGGAGATTCATGCCAATTAATATTTTAGCGACCAACTAGTGTCTACGTACAGCTACAAAACACAGATTGATGAGCATGATGATTAGAATGGTGTGTGTGTCTACAGATGAGGTTTGGATTATTTTAGACACTGAACTGCTTGTCCTGTGATGAACTGAAATACACTGAAAAACAAACATGAAGGGTTTGGAGTTCCCATTTGTCATTTCTAGAAGTTAATTGGGTGAATGCCTGAAAACATTCTCTGAGCCTCCATCCTTACCAACGCAAATCAGCTTGGAGAAAGGGAAGGCAACAGAGATTTTTTTTTTGTTTACTCCAGTTAGGATCCCACTTTTTCTCAAAGTCCACTCAGGAGTGAAGACACAACTTTCCCATATTTTGCTTTGAGATGTAAGTGGCATTTTTGACTCAAAATATTTCATAAACAGATCAAAGGTATAAATGGACTAACTGTGGGCTAGCTTCAGAGAGCACACGATGCTTCAAAACACACTGAGGTCATTACACAGCCTTACGAGATTATGTCTGCATATCTACAAGCACATCAGTACACTTCCTGCACTTACCAACTGCAGCAGCACCACTTGGGAGAAAAAGTTGCTTGCTCACAAATATTTCAGGATTAACTTTTTAGTCTCTTCTGCTGAAAACACTCTAAGCACATGCGCTGCATTACTCAAGGAAATATTTACATGAGTAAAGCTACTCATATGCTTTGTATCTCAGTTTCAGTAAGATACTTGAACACTTAACTCTATCAGGACACAACCTCAGTTGAAAATGGTATTAGAAATAGCTTTAAATATTCTGTTAAAGGTTTTCAGATTTGTCAAAAACTATTTGTGATTTTTGTGTTTTGATTTTTTAAAACATCAAAGAAATATTTATGTAAAAATTAAATAATTTTTCCTATTTTCTCTGAAAAATTTCCTGGGATAGGTGAAGAGTTATTTTACACAAAATTCTTTGTAGAATATCTTATATACTTTGCCTATCTTAGCTCAGATGTTCCTAGAAGGTGCCTGTGATTCAGAAGGACTTTTCTTTTCCAATTGTCTCCTTTCTCTTATCATGTCTATTTTATTTTCTCTCTCTTTTTTTCCCCCCCCATGGTTGACTGGCATATAGCACTGGAGTGAAATAAGTTTCAGGTGATTTTACATTTCAAGTTTAAATATCCTGTGCAGAACCATACTACTGTGAAGATTTCTTTGCCAGGGATCTTAAAATTATCTTTCCCATTCCTCATCTTCACATTTCCTTATTTTAATGTTCAGTCACACAACTTTTCTCTTGACTTTGTTTTTTCCATATTTCTGCCTAGTAAATGTTACATCCACTATATGTTTGCAGTGGAGCAGAAATTACAATGACTGGTTGAACTGCAATTCCTATAACATTTTACTTTGCCAAAACATCAGGAAACTATATTAGCTCCTTAAAATCTCCATGCAATTTTAACTGTAGATTGGCTACCATAAAAAGATGGTAAATTTGTATCTGCCAATGCACTTGCTTCGCAATTACTCATAAAAGCACATATGTTCAAGTACATCCTTATTCACACCTCCTAAAAGGCTGAAGAAAAATGATCATTGCAGTGGAACGAGTCCACATTTAGGCTGCTGTAACTGCCCTTAGTAAAATACAAAGAAAATTTCACTTTATAACTGTGGTGTTGGGCTACATTACACCACATCACGCAGCTCTTAGAGACCCTGTGCCAATGCCAAGGAATATGAGCTTGGCTCTGCAAACCAGGACAGCTAATGCTGACCCAAGGGAGGAGACACAGAGAGCTACGAACATGGGTTTTCATGCACTTTGGTGCCAGTTCTGGTATGGCTGCCTTGGGGGTCTCTGCACTGATGGAGTGCAGGGGGGTAAAGTTTCTCCTCCAGACAACAGCATTTCTTTGGTCAAAACACCAACATGCTTATATACTACATTTTCTTCCCCATCATATCCAGCCCAGGCAGACAGTTCAGCAATACTTCGAGCATCCATGCTCCACTGCCAGTTGATATCCATCATGCAATCTTGTTTCCCCCCTAGTTAGTCTTGTTATTTTATTGTTCAAACCTTCCCTTTATGTGTTCTGGACATGAACAGACACAATGGGTCGGAACCAAAGTATGCTCAGCTCAGTATGCCATCGCCTTCCATGGCCTGTAATGAATCCTTAGACAAAAGGGTCGAGAGCAGGACAAGCTTGTCGCAGTAACTTCCCTGTTACCTTCTCACATCTTCCAACCTGCCTTAGCCAGCCCGTATAGTGCTAACATGGCTTTGTGTTGTCACTGCCTTTAGAAATGACTACACTCTGCAAATCATCCAGGCTATTTGCCAGCTGGTTTCCTCTAGGCCAGGACCAGACTACAGGAAAACAAAGTGAAATGGGACATTGTGTAATGGAGGTTTTTCGCAGGAATCTCGAGTAACCAGACTCAGCAAGGCTTTGAGATGAGAGTCCCTACAGCTCAGGGCGTATGAACTCTTCTGAGCTGTGCTTTGCTGTCTGGAACATGGAATGACTGAGTAAAATGCAACACATTTGACATGACATGGAAAATTCAGATAAAAGAGCAAAGAGGCCCAAACTCAAACTGGAGGCCCAAACTCACCTGAATTACAGCATTATCTTGCATTTCTGGAATCTGTATTTTGTAATTGATTTCCCCAAGTCACAAGATCTGAAAACTACTCCCTTTTTTGTATTCTGAATGTTGAACTGTTTTGTCCACCTAGGATCTTACTACCACATGCAGCCTTAACCTTGCAGTCAGAATCTAATGGCTGCACTGGCTCTTAGCGTATCCTCATCCCCTTTATAACATTGTCATTTAATGCTTCCTGTATTTCTTTGTTTATTCTTTTGTCTTGCTGCTTCCTCCTTTGATGCTCACCCTCTCCATCACTGCACACTAACCCTTTGTCTCACAGTAAAAATATCATTTATCAGACCAGGAGAAAAGCTATATAATAGTAAAAGGAGTAACTACATCATCTTTTCAGAAAGTGATTGCAAATATTAATTCAATTTAATTTCTATTCACATTTTTTTTCTTTCCTCTAGAGTCTCTTCCTTGTACAGCCGTCACAGGAACATGCGATGCTCTCTATTAATGGATATTAAGAATCTTCTAAACATTTGAGCACAAAGACTCAGAACACATTTTACAGTGTCACATCACACAATTAAGAAGAAATGGCAATAAACCCCAGATCTTCTTAATTCTGGTTCCCCGATGTAACCATGGCTGAGCAACATCTGAAAAAACAGAAAGGTCCAACCAACGAACAGTTTCACTCATTAAAACCTTATGTAGCACAACAGAGAGAGGATGCTCTTCCCTTCAAGCCAGTAAACTGCTGAAAGAAGTTAGGTTGGTGGTTTAAAACAAGTTCACACTTTGAACCTTGAGAGAAACTGGAAATAAACATTATTTGCATTATGCACCAATAAAAGACCCAACCAGTCAACTCAAAGGTTGCCAGCACTGCTGTGGGCGCAAATTTTGGTAACAGCGTCCTTTGAGAAGAGGAGTCATATGTGTGCATCAGACAGAAGCATTTTGGTGAGATGCAGCAGCATTTTAGGAATAGTGATGGATGGCACTATGGGATGGAGAGAACATTGTGGGAGTGCAGGAGACAGATGGCCAGAGACCAAATGCTGCATGGGGTGATTTTACCTTTGGGTGGAGCTCTGCGGTTGGAAAGACCTTGCAATGTGAATCGCTTTCTAGCAAGCGCTGTGCGCTCAAGGTTAAGGCTGGTGGAAGCATCGGCTAGGAGAGAGAGGGAGAGGGAAGAGAAATAAGGAAGGAAGGGTCAGCTGTTCAGCTTATGGGAAAGGTTAGCACTGGATGTCAACTGAAAATAAATAAAGTTTGATTCAGTTCAAGCCTGAGCAAGAGCTAATCAATTAGAAAAGTGACATGAGGTCAAGGTGATTAATCCAGATGAACCAAACAGAGCCCCTGGGTTGAGTTTGGCTCACTGAGTTTTAATGGAAAACAAGAACAAAACAAAACCAAAGAAAAACAAGTGAAGGGATGTGGCTGTCATCAAAGGAAAATACAGTTTAGCAGCAAGCTCATTAGAAAGGTTCTAGTGCCCTTTACTATGAAAACACAACATTGTGGCTGGAACAGCAAGGTTGTAGGGAGAGATAAGAGAAGCCTTGCAGTGCAGGACATGCACAGACAGTAAGTGTTGTGAACAGTCCCACTTCTGCTATCCAGTACTAGCACTGGAGAGTCTGCCATCAGCAGCCCCGTGGCTGACAGCCTCTCAGCCTTACTTGCTCAACTCTTTCTAACAGCCCCCGAGGCTGGCATATAGTCATGCATCTGATCCCATGATCTGCTGGGATGTAAGGAGTGCCAGGCCAGCAAAGCTTACTTGCCAGGCTCCTGCGTGAACAAACCAGCCATGCTGCCTGACAGTCACCTTTATAGAGGTAAGTCACAGATGGATCTAGGTCCTGCGACTCTGGGTTTGAAAGATACTCAGTTACTTACATTGCAGGAAAGAGGTGGACCTAGATCAAACCCCCAGATCCATGCATTCCT
>NW_010289296.1:30958-31455 GCF_000700745.2 Antrostomus carolinensis
CCAAATTCTGCATCTGCCCCTTTCTTTGTGTGGGCAGGTAGCACACAGAATGTTTATAGCAAAGGAGCAGGAGAAAAGCCATGTATTGGCTGCCTGGTTCTGTGTCTTACAAGTTAACCACTAGTTTTCTCCTCTTTATTTCATACACTGCCAAGTGAAAATAGCTAGAGGCACAAATGAAGACCAGTAGTACAAAGGGAATATGAAGAGACAGTGAATCCACATTTGATGGACAAGTAACAGACAGACAAGCTGTGCTTCCAAAGGAAAGCGCATCCCATCACTTCCTGATTTGCAGACAAGGTAATCTGGTGAGGAACCACTACTGAGTGGTGGGTTTGGCTGTGGGGCTGCACACAGGTGCACTGGGAAGCGTTTTTGACTTTCAGACTCCCTGTGTTGGCCTAGGAACCATTCCCCACCATGGCTGCTCCCACTGCAAGGCAATATTTGTAAAGATACTGTAGCTGATAAAGAATCCAGAAACTTTCATATAA
>NW_010289297.1:0-13631 GCF_000700745.2 Antrostomus carolinensis
ACACTAAACAACCCCAGTTCCCTCAGCCACTAGTCATAACTTCTCCAGCCCCTTCACCAGCTTTGTTGCCCTTTTCTGGATGTGCTCCAGTGCCTCAATGTCCTTCTTGTAGTGAGGGGCCCAAAACTGGACACAGTATTCAAGGTGCGGCCTCACCAGTGCTGAGTACAGGGGCACAATCACTGCCCTGGTCCTGCTGGCCACACTATTTCTGATACAAGCCAGGATGCCGTTGGCCTTCTTGGCCACCTGAGCACACTGCTGGCTTATGTTCAGTCAGTTGTCGACCAACACCCCCAGGTCCTTTTCTGCCAGGCAGCTCTCCAGCCTCTCCTCCCCAAGCCTGTGGTGTTGCATGGGGTTGTTGTGACCCAAGTGCAGGACCCGGCACTTGGTCTTGTTGATCCTCATACAGTTGGTTGCAGTTCATTGATCCAACCTGTCCAGGTCCCTCTGTAAAGCATTATTAGCCACAGTTAATTAAATTAATGTATTATTGTAAAATGTCTTTGCATTTCTTTGAGAATTATCTTTATACAGAACATAAGTGAACATGTAAAATCTAAAGCCTGTTCATTTTTGTTTGGAATTAATATCAGTTTGTGTGCTTTTTTGCTTCAATAACCACATTGTTTGTTGTTAGATCAAGGTGTGCTTCAAATCTTGCTTGTTACATTACTCATACTTCAAGACACCAGTTATCAACTGATTTACACTGTTAAATATGATCAGAGGTGGCTAATGTTCATTCATAGAGGCAGGAGAAACGTACTGTGTAAAAGAACTGGGGAAAGGGCAACATGCTTCAATTTAAAAACTGTGTTAAGTTATATATACAGATTCAAGATGGTTTACACATAATATAGTTGAAAAAAATTTAGCACTAAGATTTCCTATACTACATTTGTTTGGTGCATAATAAGTGTACTTGCAGGCACATGCAAGAGAAAGAATGGGAGTGTTTTGTTCTTGTATACTGCATCTGTTTTATAAAATAGCTATTTCTGTTTTCCTGACACATTTACTGTTCCTCTTTGACGTTGTGGTTTCTAGAGTTGGGCAGGAGGTGGAATTATCTCAAGACTCAAATCGTACACCTTTCCAAAGGCTGGCAGCAAAAAGGTGCCTTATACAGTCTTTTTAGGTTTTTAACTGAGTTAAGAGGACTTACACTTGACTAATTTCACACTTTTCCCCCCTCTTTTGGCTTGCTGTTACTAAATGTGTGTCTTGGCTACTAATAATGAGATTGTGAAGATTTTGTAAGCTTTCTGCTTCTTTCCTAATCATCTGCATAATTATGGCCTCGATTTTATAACTAAAGCAATGGTTTTAAAGAAGTTTTAAAAACTGAGGAACTATTTTAAAGTAATTTCTCACATACCAAAATATTAGTGCAGATCTCAACATGTCTACAAATAAAATGTAAATGATAAAATTATTTTCAAAAACCAATCACAGAAAAACAAAATTGTATTTCTGCTCTGAACTATCATTCCTAATCAGAAAATTGGCTTGCTTACACAATGCTATTACTGAGCACATTTAGGGAACAATTTGTTAGTAACAACCACAAAATATATTCTTGCAGAAACTGTGTGCACAAATCTTGTTATGCATTGATGTTAATTACATTGGAGCAAATGTAAGATGTCACAAGACTAAGCAGAATGGGAAAGGTGGCAAGATGTCATGGAGTCAAGGGGTACCCAGACCTGTACTAATGAAAATGCTGCTGCATGGCCAGAAAATTATGCTGTCCAGTAATTGATGTAGTTGTGAAGCATGTAGTTCTGAGCTTTGTTTGCATGCTGAGGATAACACATGTCCCTGTTCCACCCATGAGTCTTCTTTTTTATTATTTATTTATTTATTTATTTATTTCCAGTTGCTCTTCAACAAAAATGAGCAGGCATAAAAAGCCCTAGAGGTACACTGTTGTTCAGAGTGAAAAACTATGTTTGGCATATACTGTATTTAAAAATCATGATAAATAGCAATTATTCTTTTTTTATAACTTCACTTTTATACTGAAGTACCAGTAGTTATTGTGATCTGTACACCCTTACAGGACCCATGTCTCATTTTTAATGTGCTGTCATCTCGTACAAATATATATAGAGTGTCAGGACATGTTCTAAAGCCATATGAAAAAAAAAAAAGTCATACTATCACAAATTATACAAGAAACGTATTTTGGGTTTGTTCAGAAAAGTGAGTATGGGGTCTGAGTTCTCTAGACATGGCTTTGGTCACTCTGCTGTCTGTTTACCTAGTAAAACCTGTGCTTCTCTCTAGTTGCTTTCTGCAGTCAAATACCCTATTTCCTACCTTTGGGAGAACATATGCAGAGTACAGACTGAAGCAGATTGGCAGAGAAAGACCAATCATTTAAGAAAATAATTTCAGAAATCTGATTTGATCACCATTTATGTGTACTTAACCCTGAATACTCAAACCCACACATTTCATCATACTGCCAAATTTTAGGCTTTAAACAAAAGCCCTGCTCTGAACATTTCAAAGATTTACCATCCATTGACCCCAACAAGCAGAGTTTACTTTAGACCTGGTTGATCAAGCAGTTACTTCTCTTCTGTCAAAAACTTTCAGACAGTAAAACAGAAAATTTATGCTGTTATATTTATGTCTTGGAAATTATGGGGGTTTTAAAAATTTTCACAGACTGGTTCTTTGTATTTAATTTTAGCACTCAGATAAAAATTTTCAAGCTGTTTTACTCACTAGGGTAAAATTGCCAATTAGACGATAATTTAAATGAACTCGTGCCACCTAGTGGTGACTAAGATGTCTTAGCCAAGGCTCATTGAGGATTTGACTTATAAGGGCTTTTGCTATTCGGTTTGGTTTAGTAAAATAAGGCGACTTTATAGTCCTACATATACGTTTGCGTTTTTGAAAATTAGAAAAATTAACCTGAAAATACATCGCACTTGCTGTACTGATTGCCTTCATAAGTATATTCTTTACTATAAAATGATAATCTTTACTATAAAAATCAGAGTCGTTAGAGCCATTTCATTCATATTTTAAAGCAAACAGTAAGTGAGTCTTGTTCTCATTGCATCAGCTAGATGCTATGAAACCTGCTTAGGGTTTACCCTACTAAAGCATTATCCATGCGTAGAAAGTGGTATTCCCTTTACTAGAAAGATATCTTTGAGTCAATGCAAATTCTCTGCCTCCTGCTTTCCTCTCATTGTGGATGTGGCTCTACTACTATAAAAGTGCCACTTTAGTACAGCCAGTCCACAACAGGGGGAAGGAAGAGTGACACATTCAGATTAGCTTAACTATGGGTACCTGAGAAGTTTAACTAGTGAAAATTAAACCCTATTGGGAGAAAAAAAATATGTTGATGTGAAAACAAGGACAGGCTGACAATAGCTTTCTAGTGTAAGAGCATAAAAAGATATGCCCCATAGTTTGCAGGTCTGCATGCCAGAATCTGTCACATAGGATGTGCCATTTTTAGCAGGCTCCTCTAGTGGATTCTTTTCTTGTATTCCTCTTTATTGGACAAGAAATCCATGGTCATTTTGCTCATTCTTTGCTTCTTGTAAGAATACAAGGAGTAATCTCCTACCCTATATCTTGGTTGTATTAAGACAAACCTCCCTTTATCAGAAAAAGATCTGCAGAATTAAACTTGCTGTTTTTAAAGTGTAGGGCAGAAAGGACTCTGTATTTAAATGATAGTTAAAGAAAAAGAAGATTTCCTTATACTGTTATCCAGACCACTGTACATGCAATAATACATACCTCCTGCACCCTTTCTAGACAGCCTTGTTTAACTTCAAGAGAAAAATTACAACTTTTCTGCTAGAAAATCCTGTTGAAAAGCATGCAAGGTGCTACATACCACGAATACATTAACTGACAAAACTAAAGAAAAATGTTTGAGGTTCTCTGAATGCTCCACAATATTCCCAAGTTACTAATATGAACTGAAGAGGTGCCTGTGAAACATCAAATTGCAGTTAAACCAGAACTATTAATGAAAAAGCTACTGTTAAGCTGTTTAATCAAACTGCAACGATGGGAAATGTCATTCCACACATGCATGTATATTTCTTAACTAAGCTAACCCGAACGATACGTAAGACGTTATCACTCATCTTTAACATGAGCAGCTTTCTGAGAAAGAGAACTCAGTTTGTTAGATTAGGTATCACTGTGTCACTTCCAATTCACAGCTGCAGTTTTATTAACAGGCACAGGAGTAATGCACTAATTTTTTCAAATGCAGTTCCTGAGCAAGAGCATCCAATACTTTCTGATTCTTTTATTTTGTTTTTCAGTTGCAAAGAGCAGAAATGTCTCTTATCAGTCCCATTTGAGGAGTCAGCTGTGTCATGGCCAGAGCTACGTTTCTACCAGCTGTTCTGAACTGGTGAAAGTCTTGAGGTGTATGAGTTTGGTATACATTAATTCTATCTGGCCAGTCCAAAGTATGCCAATTCATACACTGAGACCTAGGATCAGGCATATTTAACTACCTCTCTAGCCTGCAACTAATAATAATCACGTGAGACCTTATGCCCTCCAAGTTTTTTAAAATTTGTGAGGTTATCCAGTACTGGCTGAGTACTTCTTAAATGTTTCTGCCCTGTTGTTCAGCATCAATCAGATGAAGCTTACTTATCAGACTTATACAAGGTGTTGCAATGGAATTGGTAATTTCTATCATTATGATTCAGCCTGCAGGGTCATATTGCCATCAAAAAACCCATCACTTCTTCAAACAGTAAGTTCAAGTCCATTTGAAATCTTGAGCTTATAATTTTCAAAGGCCTTTCACAAAGCGGTTGTATCTCATTTCTCATAAGCTTGGGTTACAATAAGGAAAAGTGGTACACAATATTTTACTCATCTAAAAAGAAGGAAGATCTGCTGAAGTTTTAACTTTCTGTAGGCTGAATTTATCTTCCTCATTATGTAACAGAAATTACATAAACTCTATCCAGCACTTGACCATTTGTGGAAAGAAAGAGGATGGAGCTGCCATGCTTCAGTAGTTAGATTTGAGCTGCAGCTGCACCCATATGACTTTATCTAATTGTGAAGACAGAAAAGATTTCAGTGTTTTAAATGAGAGGTGTGCTGTGGGACATTTCAAGGCTTGGGTTCAGATATTCCCATCACACTTTTTGGTCCACAGTTGAGGTACTCCCAACAGTGAACAGAAGACAACTGATAGTATTATCAAAGCTTTCAAAAAGCAAAGGAGTCCCAGAGTGATGCAGTCCATTCTAGATGTAGTTTTCTGAACACTTTGCTTTTCTATCAGAAATATTATTTTAAGGATAAAGTACATAAAAGGCATCCTTTGAAACTGTGATTCTGTCATTCCTAAGCATCTTAGAACTTTCCTTCCAATATCCTGAAAACTGCCACTGAAGACTCAGCATCTCACTCACTTTCTTGGGTAGTGACCATATTTTTCTCCTTTTTTTCCCACTTTACTTTTGGACCCCTTGGCCAAGAAGCGTTAAACAGGGGTTTCCCTAAAATCCATGCAGTGTGGCAATTTTCATCTGCTTCCTTTGTACTTGTATATGTGTAGCAACAGGTATTAATGTCAGTCTATACTGCTTTGTATCCACTCAGTTAATTTATTCCAATTACCTTTTGGAATGTAAAATTATCTCCCTTTTAAAGTATAAATACAGTTAATGTAGGAAGCAGGAATACATGCAGGAAGCTATACAATGGAACTATAACCAGTTCTTAGTGGTAATAATGAATGGGTCATATTAACTAGCAATAAGCTAAAAAAAACTATTCTTGATGTATTCTGAAGTCATACAGGACATATGAAATGCACAAACTAAAATCACTGTGGTCTCAGTAAGTGTATATATATATACTTATATATATGTATACTTATTGAGTATATCTAATCTTATATATACTTATATGTACTTACATATAATCTCAATCAACTCTTGCTTTGCAAAAGTTGATTAATATTTTTGAGTGAACATAAACATTTCCCTATATATCCTGACATAGCGCAGGGAAAAATTCACAGTGAAATTGCCAGCCCAACACTTGAGAGGTTTAGGATTGGTTCCAGTCTTAGTGGGGTTTTTTGGGATAGTGAATGATGTGTGTGAACAAGTCTTGGAAATACAGTTCTTAACTTGGAGAACAGGCAGGGTGTACCAGGCTAGAAAAATTTAGTGAATGATGTGTGTGAACTGTGATACAAGTCTTGGAAATACAGTTCTTAACTTGCAGAACAGGCAGGGTGTACCAGGCTAGAAAAATAAAACTGGAGCTGAGGATCTTGTTTTATACCATTCATTTACCTCCTTGTTCTTGAGATTGGCAGGTCAGTTTTGTCCCTGGCCTATCTTAGAACCATTTCAAGACTCTTGTAGCTTGCCTTGCCAGCTAGTTGCCTTTCAACGCTGTTCCACAAGACGGAGCGATTACAAGTCAGAAACATTACCCTTACCATCCCTGATGCCACCATGCTTATCCCACTAGGCCAGAATCTTGCTGAGTGCTGACCTCCTACTAGGGATTTGCTATAAATCTATGTAGTGAAACTTCTGGTTCAGACAACTGGGCAGATCACTTAATTGCAATTTAAAGGTCCGCACCACCCAGGTCAGGTGTTTTCTGTACAAAATGAAGTTTCCAATTGCTAAAACTTCTGTTGCACATAATAATTCACTCCTGGACATTTATCAACCTTTGTTTGTCTTTACTTGAAAACCACAACTGTTTCAGACAGGAATTTATGCCACTGAAAGCTTCAGTTATTAAAAAAAAGAATTGTATACTCAAATATTTGCAAAATAACCCTATCCAGTGCTTTGCAAATACAATATACCTTTGTTTCCTATTTGAGCTGAGCAAACTCATGTTGATGTTTGAATTTCTGGTTTTAAAACACTTTGGAGGGTGAGGTCACTCAATGAGTAGAGTACAGTTTCTACAGTGAG
The DNA here is from genome assembly GCF_000700745.2 of Antrostomus carolinensis. Lineage (NCBI taxonomy): Eukaryota > Metazoa > Chordata > Aves > Caprimulgiformes > Caprimulgidae > Antrostomus > Antrostomus carolinensis. The sequence continues at coordinate 6,978 of NW_010289297.1, forward strand.
AGAGGAAAGGGACTAAACTACAGAAATAAGTTCTGTAATTCCCTCTTCCTGACAGTTCACAGACAGATGAGAGCAGATTAGAAGTTTCATCTATACTTTATTGTGCCAAAATCATCCTTCTGCCATAGAGCTCTAGAACACACTGTGTTTCTTCTGGGGTGATTTGTGTGCTCTATAGGACAAAGAATAAAAGCAGAGGGATTGTATTTGAGCCAGATGTTCAAGTGCAGTAAGAGTTAGGTCATCTCCGTTCTCAGAGTAGACCGACCAGCCTAGTATCTGGTCCATGATGTTTGTCCACATTACACAAGCTTATTAAAATTATTACTTTTTACCCCAGTTTCTTCCAAGAGGAGTCACTCTATAACATCCACAAGACAAACAGGGATGTATTTTCTTGGTTTTGTTTGTGCTAGGAATTTCTCCATGGCCTAGATATGGAGGGAGATAACTTGCAGAGGGAGGAAGGAGAGATTAAAGAGAAATCCTTATGACTGCTTAAGTTACAAGGCAGATTTGAAAAAAGCATGTAAATTTAATGTGTGCAGAATAAGATTTGTGCATGACTCATTCCAATTGATTCTCTCAGATCAAATGCTCTGAAATATTTGCAATAACTTTTTATGCTTTAGCAGTGTATGTTTCATTTGGCCTGCGTATTTACTCGAACAGTAATCTCCAGAATGAATAAATTCTGTTGGATCTCCTTTCTTACTTTCTGATTGTCACCTATTTGTCTCTTGCAATCATTTTGCCATAATCCTCTGAAAAAAAAATGCTTTTAACTTACCTATTCATTGCTAAACATAAAAACTCTACTTGTGTGCTACAGTTTCAGCCAACTATTGGCCACCTACCTGATGAAGCACCTTTTAACCCTTATGTGCTGCAAAGAAACAGAGGTCTTGCAGGAGCAGAAAGAGGTAAGCAGAGTAATTTATGTAATTAATACAATTTTCTTCTTTATGCCAGAGATCTCTCCTCAATCTGTATTTCTTTTTTCTTGCATATATTTCACACCATGCTGTGTTTTGGTATAGCTACTATCATAGCTCAAGCCTGGTGGCTGAAACTGCCAGATGTCACCATGTGTAATAAGTCATTTAGTAGAAATCCCTTTTTCCATGTTGAAATGGAATCTTTGAATCCAGAAAGCTGCACTTCATAAAAAGAATTGTGCTCTGTTGCATCCACAAGTGACAAGTTGGTGCTCAAGCTTTCTGTAAAATGCAATTAAAGATGAGTACCTAAGAATGAACTAAATATAAGGCAGCATTCTACATGAAGAATGGTCTGAAGTAACTAATGGGGAGTACTAAAGAGAAGGGCCAGACTTCTACCCTCCTTCTGTCAGGGATCCTCTTAGTTTCACATTACACAAATGCTCAATAGTTAGAGCATGTCACCAGGTGGACATCAGTCTCTTTTGGGGTGTTCTAAAGTAGCTGTAGCTGGATGGCATGTGGTTTCTTTATAATGCCCTCATAAGTCAAACACACTGATGATCCTGACATAGAAAGGGTGAATAGAGTAGCTGTGTCAGCAAAAATGTCTCACTTAATGTCTGATTTTTTTCATTGATTGAACTGCAGGTGATCAGAGAGAGGCCTTACCCATGGATACTGAGGTCTATGAAAGTCCATATGCTGATCCAGATGAAATGAAACCAAAAAATGTCACTCTTGACAGGAAATTATTGACCTTGGAGGAAGGAGAACTTGGCTCTGGCAACTTTGGTACTGTAAAGAAAGGGTTCTATAAGATGAAAAAGTAAGTACTTCCTTCTGCTGTCGTGGAGTCTGTTATGTGAAAGCTCTAGCCTTTATTTTTTGGAGCAGCAGTAATCTTTGCATGTCATGTGGGGTGACAGACTGTACCCAAGCAATTTGGGCTAATATTCAGCAGTTTCTCTCGTTGTATATACACTCATACACTTATTTGCTATACACTCATTGTCTTTTCCTCTGTTTGCAGATACCTCTTTGCCTGCAGCATAGTCATCTCTCAGACATTATTTTTGTCTATAAAGTGGAGAGGGGCCCCTTATGACTTCTTTCTCCTGTCAGGGACAGCAGAATGAGAAGTCCACTGCTTTCCTCAGTAGTTTGTATGGGCAGTCATGGTACTCAGTATTTCCTGTCTGTACAACCTGTCTCTGAGAAGTAGTGTAGAGTGCCATGAACAGCTTACCTGTAGCAAAGATATTTTCACCTAAAATAAGTATGATAAGGTGTTTTGTGAAGCTGGAATGTTGATTTTTCAAGAAGACAGAACATGTTGTGACCTCTTTTATAATGTAATTGCAGTAGGAACAGACCCTGATTATACTGGCAGAAGTAGGAGCACCTGACTGTCCATGTGTTTTCATAGTAAAATGTTGTCAGTATGTTGTTAAAGTGCATGAGCTGATTACATATACACACACTTTCACCACTTGAAGCTGGAGGCATTTCTTTAACCAAGGTTTTCAGAGCCAGTTAGGATTTTTCTTTTTCCAGTACAGTCTGAGGGGATTTGAAGGGCTCTGGTCCCAGCTGGTGTATTTGCTAACCTTGTTTCACACTTGAGCTCTGTCAGTCTCATCAGTCACTCTTTCTCTTAGTTGTATGAGCTGCAGGTTGCAGGAGCAGGCTTAGTTTCTCAGGATTTCAGAGCACTGCCTTGGGGTCTTGCAACGCTGCTTGTTCTAGTCTCACCCTCAAAACACCTCAGTGCTTAGAAAGACCTTTACAGCTTTATGGCATTCTTGCCGGAATGGGTAAGAAAATTTTGTCCAGTACATTTGTTTTCAGGCTTGTTAAGATATTTTTATGATTATTTATAGTTTTCTTAGGTTCTTTCCATTCTCTCCCTTTTGCTTAGATGTCTTCTGAGCATTTGATAGAGCGATGTTCCTGCTACAGTCAGTTTTTTCCCCTCTGAAGGCCAATTCTGTCTTTTGTCACAGTCTGTACTATGTGCACAGAAACATCAGATTAAGATCATATGTGTTTGCACACAGTTTTTTTAGCAACTCACCCCAGAACTGGATTCTTTTTTGTAGGGGTGCCAAGCCAGTAGCTGTAAAAATTCTTAAGAATGAGAGTAATGATCCAGCCGTAAAAGATGAATTACTGAGAGAAGCAAATGTAATGCAGCAACTGGATAACCCATATATTGTCCGAATGATAGGCATATGTGAAGCAGAGGCCTGGATGTTAGTAATGGAAATGGCTGAACTTGGGCCATTGAACAAATATTTGCAAAAAAATAGGTATGTAAGTTTTGATTCCATTTCATACGATTTATCCAAAGGGGAAAAATGATACAGGTCCTCTTTTTTTTTTTTTCCCTCTCTAAGAGCGATTTTAAATTGACACGTTGGTTGCTAATGTAATAACTAATGATTGTAGTTACTCTTCACTGGGACATTATTATCTTGTACGTGTTGCCTAACTGTCAAGTATTCCTGGTAAAATAGTACATTTTTATTAACTGAAAGAATTTTCACGTGTCCTTCAATTGCTCATTTATTGATATATCATGCATCATTTTGCTCAGGGTATTCTTATGCTGCCTGTTATAATTAAAGCTTGGCTAAACATAAGTGGATCAGGTTCCTAGTATGATGTGGGGAAGTTCATAGTAAAGATTTATATTTGAACTCCATGAAAAGTCATGAAAATGAACTCCTGACCTCTTAAAAATTCAATTATGATTTTCAGACATGTCACGGAAAAGAATATAACAGAGCTGGTACATCAGGTTTCCATGGGGATGAAATACCTGGAGGAGAATAACTTCGTTCATAGGGATCTGGCTGCAAGGAACGTGCTATTAGTCACTCAGCATTATGCCAAAATTAGTGACTTTGGACTTTCTAAAGCTCTTAGTGCTGATGAAAATTACTATAAGGTAAGGTTTGCAGAAGACATGAAGGCTGTGTAGTAGCATAGCTTAATAAGGTTGTTTTCAGTTGAAGTGCAGTTGTTTTTAAAAGTTGAAAATAATAAATAATATATATCATCCATTATTTTATAGCCTGAGAGTAGGTCACTGATTTTCAAAATGCATGATGAACATTAAGAGATGAGTAGGGAGGAAAAAGATAGTTCCGTCTTTTATTTGCTTAATTCTTTCATTTACTTTTGGTAAACATCATTAGAAGGTTGAAATTTTCTGTGGAAATGAGATATCTCCTTATATAAAAGGGGAAAAATGCCTGTGTTACAGATGGGAACTTTTGGGCACTTGAGCTTTTCACCACATCCAGGGAAAATTTAGGCTAGCACACTGTATTATTGACTAACAAACAGAACTGAAGTTGGGGAGATTTTTTTGAGAGAATACCATCGGTAAATAATAATTTGATCTAAACAGAATTTGTTTAGCTTGGTTTTCAATTCACTGGATCTCTGTACACCGAAAGGGACTGAAATAACTGCCACATTTAATAAGGTAAAAACATCTGTGTGAGACAAAGGCTTTTATCATGTCTGCATCTTTTTTTCTGATGTGTTGCTCTTGCAGTTCAAATTATCTCTTCCTTCTACCTATTCCCTTTCATAAGCTGTTTAATAAGTCAGACCATGAAACGCTGCAGAGGAGGAGAAAGCACATACTCCCTTCTGATGACATTCCTATGGGAATAGTAACTGCTGACAGAAAAGGCAATATCATCTTAAATCACTGCCACTATCCTAGCCAAAGCTGCTTGTCACAGGTTTTAGAACTGGTATCAAAGACCCATTCCTTTTACAACTGCACAGAATGCAGTGGGGTTCTTTCACTAGATCTAGCATTGTGCTGGGAGAGCTTGACACTTGCATTGTCGTAACACAGTGTTATGGCATAATTTAATCAGACTGCAGTTTGACAGAAAACAGTGACTGTGCTTTCAAATGGAGCATCAGCTTCAAGTAATAGACTCAGTGTAGGTGGGTGTGTCTCTCTTACCCTCTGTGGACAGCCTACATGAAAGATCTTACTTTTAAAGAGCAACTTTGAATTAAATGCTTTGAAAAACATGACTCCAGGTCATTTAGGTAAGCTTTGCTTTACCATAGATTTAATTTCTATGCATTATTTTGAAAGTGGAAGATTAGGAACATTTTTAAAACACTTTTGAAGAAGCTACTACCCATTGTCTCTAATGCCAACTCCATCAGAAATGTTATGGTACTTAGTAAGAATGTGTGCAGATCTAAGTTAACTTGTCTTATATAAATTCTTATGTTGTTTACTACTTAGCACTGTCTCTAACTTGCTTTCTTTCAATTCTGTTTTGATTTATTTTAGGCACAAAGTCATGGGAAATGGCCAGTTAAGTGGTACGCTCCAGAATGCATGAATTTCTACAAATTTTCTAGCAAAAGTGATGTCTGGAGCTTTGGCGTTTTAATGTGGGAAGCTTTCTCTTATGGGCAAAAACCATATAAAGTAAGTAGTTCTATCTGGCATTTTTTTTTCTGTAAAAATTCAGAGCAATTTGAACCAATGGCTTTTCCTACCCAAAAATGGTTATTGCAGGCCAAAGCAGGCCTTAGCGCCCCATCTGTTGCAACAATTGAGTCAAAGGATAGCCCAAAAATCAGCTCCAGGCCTGTATTTGTTTTATAGTAGCATGTGTGCTGCAATCATTTGCAACTTGGATGACTGTTCTGGTCACCTTGTTCCAGGGAATGAAAGGTGGTGAAGTTGCACAGATGATTGAAAGAGGAGAACGAATGGAACGTCCTGAAGTCTGTCCAACAGAAGTCTATGATCTAATGAAATTGTGTTGGACATACAAGTGAGTGTGGTGTGATGCTCTCTGTTTTAATAGAAGTATATTTTAATGTACTTAGGTAATAGAAGGGCGGGGGGAAAGGATATTTCAAAATACATCATTTCAGCTGTCGTTTAGCTTACAAACAACCTCCGAACTAAGGACTAAGTTGCATTTTCAAGTGAAAATCATTTGTGTTATTGAGTGTACTACAAGAAGCTGATTTTGTACAGCTGGTTTTGATGAAACACTTATATACAAAAAATAGGGTATCATGAAAAAGAAGTAATTCAACAAAAAGGTCAGTTTACTGTATTTAGAAAAGAAAGCTTGAAATTAAGCAAATATTTTTGTTTCATTTTGGATTGTATTTTTTTTAATTTTCATTTCCAAGACTTATTCTTTACTGACATTTTGAAGTCATGTTGCCAAATTATTAATTCCATTTCTCAATAATTAATTGTTTTGACCTATTTTTCTCTTTTCTCATTTCTGAATATACTCAGATCGGATCTCACATTGACTTCCTGTTAGTGAGAGGCATAACATCTTTTCAGAACATGCCTAATATGTCAGAAATTTTTTTTCTGATTGATAACAATTCAGAAGTTAGAATTACGAAACATAGAGAAGAAAAAAAAGAAAGATTACCTGATACTCTTAATTAGTGTATTGCAAAAATTTATTTAAAATGTTTTATGATTTATCATTTTAAACTTATTCTGTTGAAGTTACTTTTAACTGTAGGAAGATCTCCCTAAAGCACCAAAGTCTACTGTAATGTCACTTACTCGTCCAGTTCACCATCTGTAGAATATGTGTTACCAACAAAGGTCCCTGGATTCCATTTAAGGAGCTGTGGTACTTCACTTTTAAGTGGAATCATAGAATGGTTTAGGTTGGAAGGG
>NW_010289298.1:0-17775 GCF_000700745.2 Antrostomus carolinensis
GGGAGTGATAGAGTGGGCTTTGGTGGGCATCAGCCAGGGTCAACCCACCAAAAAGGCCAAATGCAAGGTCTTGCACCTGCGTTGGGGCAATCCCAAACATAAATACAGGCTGGGTGATGAATGGCTTGAGACCAGCTCCGAAGAGAAGGACTTGGGAGTGGTGGTGAATGAGACGTTGAACATGAGCCGACAATGTGCACTTGCAGCCCAGAAGGCCAACTGCATCCTGGGCTGCATCAAGAGAAACATGGCCAGCAGGTCGAGGGAGGTGATTATCTTGATCTACTCCACGCTCGTGAGGCCCCACCTGGAGTACTGTGTCCAGTTCTGGAGCCCCCAACACAAGAACGACATGGACCTGTTAGAACAAGTACAGCAAGAGCTGTAGCACCTCTCTTATGAGGACAGGCTGAAAGAGTTGGGGCTGTTCAGCCTGGAAAAGAGAAGGCTTCAGGGAGATCCTACAGTGACCTTCCAGTACCTGAAGGGGGCCTACAAGAAAGCTAGGGAAGGACTTTTCATAAGGGCAGTTAATGATAGAACAAGGGGTAATGGCTTTAAACTGAAAGAGGGTAGGTTTAGATTAGATATTAGGAAGAAGTTTTTCACTGTGAGGGTGGCCAGACACTGGAACAGGTTGCCCAAGGAAGTTGTTGATGCCCCCTCCCTGGAGGTGTTTAAGGCCAGGTTGGATAAGGCTTTGAGCAACCTGATCTAGTGGAAGGTGTCCCTGCTGATGGCAGGGGGGGTGGAACTAGATGATCTTTAATATCTCTTCCAACCCAAACCATTCTATGATTCTATGACTTTGACTAACATAACTATGCTAAAAACAACCCAACCCAAACCAAACTCTAACATATCTTTGTCTGTGCTTCTTATCCTGAGAATGGTACAGGCAAAGGAACTCCTGCTCTTGTATAAGTTCTTTCCACACTGGAGGGAGGAGGGATTGTGTAACTCCAGCAGGGTGGCTGCTCCTCAGGCACAGATAAGCTTTAACATTACAAGAGACTGGCAGGAGGGCCAATGCAAAAGTTGTTATCAGGCTAGTGACTGTGAAAAGGAGTCCCAGCTGCTGCCTAGCAAACTTTGCAAACAGCAAAAGATAAAACTGCCCCAAGTTGCCCAATGTTACACCTTCCTAATGCCTATTCACAGCGTGATTCTCCTGAAGAAGAATGCAGAAGTCAGTTCGGGTTCTTCAGCTGAATCCTTTCTTCTGGATAACTGCATCTGTCCTGCTTTCTCTGTAGTACAGCAGACAGTGCTGATGTTGAGGGTCCTGCATGCCAGAACCAGGATGACAGAACATTTTACTGAGAAACGCAGAACAGCTATCTTATTTAAGTACTGCACATCAAGCTGGTGATGAGACATGCACTCTAAATGCATTTATTCCTGTTTCATTGCAATTAGGTCCTTCAGTTCACTAGCTTCATGGTAACATTTTTCTAAGAAAAGAAGAAGGAAAATGAAGAACTTCTTGTAATAAGGACTTATGTGTCACATGCAAACGAGATACCAGTTTCACCTACTCAGAGACAACATGTCTATCTTGTGCCTGAAGAAGTGAGTCTATTATGACTGAACCAGATCTGAGATATTTCTCAAAATACTAATAGAAACTGCCCTGATTCTCACAAGTTCATCACATCAGGTCCAGTCGAGTTAATTAGCAACCAACGTTCTTTTTCTGTGATCATGTATGTTTTATAACATTCTTTATTTCCACTTGCTGTTGGAAAAATATTAGCAGCCTTAAAAATGAGGATGAATTGTGTTTCTGAATATAGGGGGTTTTAAAGATTAAAATACAACATGGCAAATCTTTTTTAAGGACTTGTCAGCCACGTTCCTTATCAGTCCAGCATCCCTAACATCAAATGCATCACATGTGCTCAGCCGGGACTGTGTTTAGCTTGGTATGCAGATGAAGAGTAAATAGTGTATTTTCTGTTTCCTATCATGTGTTATTCTACATGGAAAACATGTATGACAGAAGGCCTGCTTTGAGTTTCAAAAAATACAGGGTCACATCTTGTCTCCACTGAAGTCAACAGTAGTTTCAGGAGGGACAAGGTTGGGCTCAGAGACTCTGATAATAAATGATGTCTCTGTATCATGATATTGTTTGTATGAATGAAACCATTGTCTGCAACAAAAGCTTCACTTGAAATATATGCCCACCTATATGTCCAAAATCCCTCATCTGTACTGATTTTGTATCACTTAAAAGATGTAAACACTGTTTTAATTACTAGTACTTCTAGACAAAAGTACTAGGCCATGAGGAATAAATTTGTGCTTGCTATTACTCAAAATGATCCAAAGATATTTTATCTTGCTCTGTAGGCAATTATATTTGTCAGGTCATTTATTTTATTGGGTAAAGCTACATTTTTCCAGACTTCCCCTGTTTTACTGTGTCTCATTTAAAGGAGCTGGGAATCAATTCCTTTTTTGTCTACATGTGAAAAATAAGTTCCAAACAGTTTAAATGCTATTGCTTTATTCATACCTCTAGAATGATAAAATGGGACACAAACATCCACAAGAGAAAAAGTGCAAACCCAGAAGAACCCAGAAGAGCAGGCCTTTTCATTTACTTTTTTTTCTTGTACTCTCTAATTAAAGATATATTCCACATTGCCAACTGTAGCCTTTAGAATTAAAAGTGTATACTGAGATCAGATACAGAGTTTGTTGGGGTTTTTTTGATATAGCTTCTAAAAAATTGTAAGAGTAATTTACCTTGTGTAATAATCATTCCACAGAAGCACACTGTGTTCCTCCTTATCAGCAAATGCCAGTCGCTTCATTGCATATCCCCTACCATCCTTGGCACTGCTGCCTGTACCTCGTGCAAGACAGTCTGCTGCTTATATCTCCATACAGAAACAAAAAGGGATTTGTGTAGAAGCAGGGTTCAGCGAGACTGTGCCCACGGTATTGCGTAGTAGACGACAAACCAAGGGCAGGAGTTAGAGGAAGTGTGCAGTGGCAGAGGCTGGCAGCCACTGGTGATCAACAGCTCCAGCCCTCCCATTTGTACTGGGGACAGAGGAGCAAAGATTAATGGGGAGGAGATCTCAGGGTATTTTTATCTTGATTCCGTGTTTATTTTGACATAAGACTTTGACTCCTTTGCATGCACACTTTTTCGGCTGATGTTGGGCAGGGTTTGAGATACATGCTGACTGTGTTGGTTTGGATGACTGGGTACACCTTCAGCACATATTTATATTGCAGGGGGCTGGACAGACTACATGGGCCAGTCCTCAACCCAGACAGGAGCAGCTGAACTGTGTCATTTGTAAGATGTGTCATTTGTAAGACATATCTTTTGAACCTGTTTCAAAAAAACTTCAGTTACAGAGTGACTCCAACTTCTTGCCCAGCAATCTATCCCTGTACCTCATGATCCTTTCTGGTAAAGTTCCTTCCCTGGGATTTACATACCTGGTAATGAAAGCCACTGTTTCTTTTCCTGTAATGGACACCACAGGGAGCACACAAGTCCCCTTTGCAGCAAAGGAACTGAAAAACTGTTTTCACATCCCACTCTCTGTATTCTCCACAAGATCAGTGTGAAATCTTTCATTGTTTATTGTGGCTTTCAGACCTTTAGTAACTTTTCCTCAGTTGTTTTCCATTGTTTCAGAGCTGTTGCACCCAAAACCATGTACAATAATCCAGCTGAGACCTTACAAATGTTCAGAGGAGTAGAAGGATTACTTTATATGTCTTGCTGGTTAACTAACCTAGAATAAGTTTCACCTTTTTGCAACGGCAGGGTAATATTAACTTAAGATCACATCTGATCACCTTAATCTCCAAAATCTTGCTCTAAGAACTGACACTTGTTCCCTTATTCATTCAGACATTTATTTTTCATCCCTATATGTGGCACTTTGCCTCTCTCCGTAGTAAGTAATGTTATAATTTTGGCTAGGCACTCTCTAGATTTATGCATATCCAGCTGTTCAGGTTTATAGATGTTCAGAAATACAGAAAAATGTTCTTTGTATTGCAAGGTAAAGGTGATTTGTACATGAGTCTGGTGCTCCTATGTTGTGTTATTCCTGCCATGCTTGCCCAGCTCCATTGCACACACTTAGCACTCCCAATAGATGGGATACATCAGGTTTGCCACTGCTGGAACTGCCAGTGCTGCATCTACCTGTCTGGATCTACAGGAATAAGGAACTATGTGCCTTTTCATAGCCGAGTATTGAAAAACAGCTTCAGATTATAATGGAAATTAATCCTATGTGCATATAAACCATCGAGCACTTAAACCTGAATTAACACTTTTTCTTTGCAACTATGCATGTCCATTACTATGACTGATAGATTTATAAAGTACTGAAAATACTGTATGAAATTAAATAAATAAAAAAATCCCATCTAATTCATTACATTAAAAAAAATAGAAATACAGAAGTTTGGATACAGGAAAATAATAAATATTCTACCAGTGTCAATCAGTTTAAACTCACTGATCTCAAATTGTGTTTTCTACTACCCATGGAGCTAAAAATAAATTCAGTTTTTAGATGGGATTTGAATGGGGTCATGAAGTGGCTGGGATGAGGCTGTCCTCCATTCACTGGGAAAGTGGAAACATTAAACTGAAGTAATGTCAGAAAAACTAAAGAATAATTCAATGAAATGGTTAATAAATGGATTGTAATAACAATTCCTGTATTTTTTAGGACCATACATAGTAACATGTCTGTATCCATAAAAGTGTGTTATTACACATCTACGGAGTTCCTAGATTTGCTTTGTGATGTTTTCTTTTTATACTTAAAATACTTGGCTGTCTAGTACAATTGCAGCCTTGCTGTGCCGTGTAAGATCCAGTCACAAACGATGAGATTGTTCTCACACAGTTCCAGCTATTTATAATTTCAGTATGTAAGCTTATCTAGCTTCTATACGTAAACTACGCAAATGTATATGGAGAGCTAAGTACCTTTGGGTGTAATGAAGCTCTAACCATCAGCCTTGAAGGAGATGTAATCATCTAGCTTAGAAGAGATGCTTAACTTTTAGAAGGTTAAAGCTAAGTGAGGTAAAACCCCTGATGTATTTGCTTGTAAGAGACAAGAAAGCAGAGCTAAGAAGGTGGGGAAAATTAAAGAGGCAAATTCAGATTCCTGCATAAGAATTTAGATACATTCTATGTACAGTTTCAGGAATGTAAATGAAGTGGTGATCAAGAAGCACAAGTGCATGTGTATATTGCCACTGAGCAGAACTTCTCAGTGCCTCTTTCTTGATAGATTTCTCAACCCTGGATTACGCTTGTATAACTACTCTGTCAACACAAGAGCTTTTCTCTACCTGTCAGTGACAAACACGTTGGCCCTAGCTACAAAACAGAAGAGTCACACTTCAGTGCACAGGTGTGAAATAGATGTATTGCCATGTTGCTTTATTGTGTGGCAATCTATTTTGTGAATTTGTTGATGTGATATGCCTACTAGAGAATGCAAGGAAAACAACCAAAAAAAGGTAAGGTCATCTGGCTGTATTTCAGCTATGGTAAATTGACATATTGTCTTTGAGTCAACAGAACCATACCAGTTAATGCAAGCTGAGGGTCCGATTGACAGGACTCCTGGGAAGGAAGGAAAGCACGTAGATACTCTGTGGTTACTATCTGTGGTTCAATATCAGCTAAATACCTGCAGAAGTAGAGACATTTTCAAGGAAAAAAAAAAAAATACTCTTTTTTTTTTTTTTAATTTATGTGTATGGATTAAATCCATGTGTTTTCATCTCTTTTGGAGCTGAAGTGAGAATGAGTAGAAGGAAAGAAACAGGTTAAAAAGAGAACAAGATAAAAATAAAAAGCAGAAAACCTTAGTTGTGCCTGCTGAAGAATGTCTTCAAGCAGCTCTCATGACAGTCTCAAATGAGGGATATAATTTTAAAAATCTGGGGTTTTTTAATGTTGATACTATTTGTAACCATTCAGTGTATCTATATTTAAAAAAAAAAAAAAACAGTAAGGGAAAGATTAAAATAAAGTATAAAATTAGTGGAAGAGAGAGAGATGTTCTTTGAAAGAAGGAGACTTGGGAGAAGACATGCAGGAATGTATTAAAAAGCTGAACACAAATGTTAACTGCAGTACAAAGGTGAGGTAGGAAACTTGGTGAGCTGCTGGGAGAGAACAAAGCTAGAATCTGTGCCAGTGAGTGCAAAGGATTAGTTTACTATCTCTGATGCTGAGAAAAGGACAAAATCAAAAGGAACATGTCTAAACTGTGTAAGAAGTAGGCTGAGGAATTTTTAGTCCACAGATACTCTGGTGGATATGTTTGATTAAAGCAAATATTCCTTCAAGGATAACTGTTTCAGACCCTACTTTCCACATAAGGTATTTTTCTCAGAAGTTAACTTGTCTCTGAAACCAACCCTTAAAATGAATAGGTCCAAATTTGAAAAAGAGTTATGTTGTGGAGGAGAGGGAAAACTGAGTGAGGAACCACATACCTCCCTCTGCCCAGGCTATTTTTGGCCCATTCACTTCCCTGAGCACTGAATTCATTCACAAATTGGGAACACCTCCTGCTGCTACTTTATAGCACATTTGGTAAAGTGCTGAATCCCAAATTAGTACTGTGGTGTTGCTAGGTTTTGATAAAAGTGCCTGTAAATTCATTGCAGAAGTCCTTGCTTCATTCAGAAAGGCTGCTGCTGTCAAAGAGAGAAGTATAGTTTGAAATGAAATGTTTTGAAGAAAATACTTTGTTAAGGTATCTTTTTTCTTCATACACAGCTACAGCAATGATTTGGCTCTATTTACAGAACTATGGCATTAGCCCTTACACACTGATAATATGTAGGCTTTTAGTTAACCTAACAAATATTTTGCTGTGTGGCTGATGCATTACCATAAGTATTAGTAAGCACTGTCCATAAGGAATTTGTCAGACTGTCATCACAGACTAAGACAGGCAATCCTTGCTCAGGGTAGAAACACCTGGGGATCACAGCAATCACTCTGAGGGGAACTGAAGCAATAGATTAATCGACCAGAAGAATCATTTTCCTTGTTCATGAATCTGGATTTCCCTTGGCTGTCAGAATGGTAGATCAAAGTGAAAAACATCTTTGACCTTCTCTGTCAAAGAAAATGCTTCTTCCTTTCTCTTTGTCTGATGTGCAGAAATGGGTATTTTTTTTTTTTTTTTGAGTGATTTACAAGGCCTGAGAATTGCAAAGAAAAGGTGTCAACAAAACAGTACCCAGGTTCTCATTCATTCTGCCGTGTCCTGACCCATACAGAGACATTAGAGAATGTTTCAAAAGTTGTCAGCTTGTATCCTTGTAGTCTACCACACTTCCTGACTTCAAAGCCTGTGGTGCAGCTCTACCAGTTAGCCTGTAAACCTGGTATAAATACATGAGATGAGGCTGCATGGATCTTAGGAAAACAGTACTGTATGTAGAGCGGTGATGGGTGCTCAAATCGTTGCTCTGTCTGTAACTCTCTGTGCAGTCTTTGCCAAAACAACTCACCTGGCTTCCATTTTCCCATCTGAGAAATATCCCTTCACAGGAAAGTCAAGAGGTTTCATCAATTAGCCTCTAATTAGGAAAACACTTAAACAAGTGGTTCAATTAAGCCTTTTTCAGAAGAATGGTTTAAACATGTGCTTAAATGGCATCCTGAATTAAAACTTACTGCTTACAAAATTCTTCATATATAAAGACGGTATATAAGCATTACATAGGTAAGTTAGGGTTTATTTATATGCTGTTCAGTACAAGAATAAATTGATCACTTGACATGGCAGTTAGCTGGTTTACCTTTTTACTTATTGTACTGATCACTGGCTCTTTCCAAGTGCGTTATTTCTGGATGAATTATATTAATGGATAGAATTTTACTAAGACACAGGTACAACAGGGCTAAGCAGGGAGAGAACTGACAGACATGTAAAATATTTTGAGATTACAAAAATGTTCTATTTCCACATCATTATGAAACCAAAGCATTTGGGGGAGGGGCAGGGTGGAGGGGAAGGGCAAGGAGTCTGCCTATGGTAAGGGCATTTATCTGTGATGCAAGAGATAAAAATGCAAGTCTGCATTTTCTTGCTCTCTTGCTGACCAGACAGGTACCAACAGGCACAATTTTGGAGTGGGTCTTCTCAGTCTGACCAGAAACTCTACCCTCAGCTTCCCCCTCTCCTCTTTTTACCCCAAATTGTATTCCCTTGTGATGTGATTGGATTTTGGAAAACTGGCATATTATGACCAAATCCTGTTTCTCTGACAGATCTGTTCTCCCGAGTAACTGGGTCTCCACACCACTTTCAGATGTGAAGAAGTTCACGATGGAATTCAGTCACTAAAACAGAATTTATGCCAACCACATAGTTCAAGGAGGTTTCTCTCTCAAAGTTCTAGGTCTTCACCTAATTCAGTATTGCTTTCATGATAAAGCCTCACCTAGAAGCAACAACCATTCAATAATAAATGGATCTGAATACAGAGATAAGATTTGCTACTTCAGTTACAGATGAAGTATTGGACCAGCTCATGGTTTCAGTAAGTTTTATTCCTTTTATGTCCAAGCTTAAATAGCATTTATTTGCCCATTAAGTTTCATTACTTCTTTACAAGTAATACTGAAATATATATTTATTTTATATTGGAATAATTATTTCTAGGCAAGGTATAGCCTTGTGGGTTTGGAGTCAGGGTTGATCCCAGTGAATGCAGAGTTTTGTTCCATCATAAGGAAGATAAACCCATTTCTGAGGAGATGGGTGAATATGAAATTACGTAGCTTGAGTAACAACAAACATTCAGTCCTTTGGGAGTTCCCTAGGAATTCTGTCTCTTTCTTTTATTTTTTCTCCTTGTTTCTCACAAGCACAGGTGAATACTTCCTAATCTGTGAAGGTACTGTGAGCATAAATTTGTTAATAGGCATGAAATTATAAAGGCCACAGAAGTGACTCTGAACATCTCTCCTCTGCACATGTGCCCACATGCTCTTACTCACTCTTCTCTGGTTTTGGTTACTACTCCCACCTTAACTTATCCCATGTTTGAAGCTGCCTTTGTGACTACAAGATCAAACATTTCTGTCAGAAGGAAAGATAATCACAAATCAAAATGCTAAGGCCTTTCTTTGTTTCAGGGACCCCATTTCTGGCTCATTGTGGAGTGCAGGAGGAAGGGAAAAAATATAATATTGGTGTTTATGGTGGCAGGTAGTCCATTTCAGAGGGATCAGTATCATCAGCAAAGTCAGGTGTCACTGCCGGAGAATAAAACCTCGGTGGCAGATATCCCACCAGAACGGATTGGTCTGGCACAGAGAGACTCCCCAGTGTTTACTGAACATTTACATGTAATTTCTTTTCTTCTAGTTTCAGTTAATGGACAAATAAAATAATGGAAGTGCTTTGAAGCATAGAAATGAAGACTACACACCCAGAAACAGCTCCAACTAGTGCAGAACACAACAGCCCATCTGCTTAGCAACAGATGTCACAGTTAAATCATCACCCTTTATCTCTGCCCTCCACACTGAAACCTACTGAATAAAGAATTATTTCAGAGTCTTCTTATCTATGAAATGGATCCAAGTTCACCGTATGGTCACCACCACGAGGAACTCCTGATCTCCAGGGAATACAGGAAGTCCCTACTGTGTAGGCAGTGGGACTTTCAGGAGTTCTCTACTTATGAGTCCTCCAAATGGCATGTGTGGAATGAGGAAAGCAGTGGTGTTGTAGCTGAGGCACAACCATATTTGTGAATATTGGCTTTGGCAGGCACTGACTAGTCATCCAAAGTTCTCTTGGTTGCTCCCCCTGCCTTCCACAGTGGAAAAGTGGACTAGTGGGTAATCACTGTCATCTTTTACATCATCAAAAGATGAGCCACAGTTCTCCAGCAGGTGAAGACTTAATTATGTGGCTTGTTGGGTCCAGAAGGTTGGACACACCTTCCTTGGGCGAGAAAGGAACAATCACAACAAGAGGAAAAATCAATTTCTACAGGCCATTTTAACTTCAGTGGGACCTTCATACACAGAAAAGCAGTTTTAAGTGATTTACAAATATAAAAACACTTTTTGTAAAAATCTGAAAAAATGCATAAATAAATACTTGTATATATGTGTGTATTTGTGTGTATGTGTGAGTGAACAGACTGTGAGATCATTGTGATTAACTTTTGGCTACCTAGACTCATTTATATATACTGCAACATAACCCACCTTAGGAAAGCAATCACTTTAATCTAAATGCTTTCTGTTTACTAAAATATCTCACTGGTTGTTAGAACTATTTGAGAATACATAAAGTTAAATCCTAACACTATTGATTTCAATTACAGTAATAATAAGTATTCCTATTCAATTCAATATGAACTAGGATTCATCTATAGCTTTTTCTTTAGGTATTTTAAGGGCTTATTCTCTCTGATTTCCACAGAAGCTGTTCCCAAGCCTACTAAAATTAGTGCAGCCCTCTTCCATGTTTTCTTCTCATCCCAGCGCTTCTGGTATCAGGCCCAGGAGTAAGGAATGGCTCTCTGGAGAAAAGATAAAGCGTATGGCACTGGGGCAGAGGACAAGTCTCAGAACAAGTGCAGGGAAAAGCCATTGAATAACTCGGGTTTAACCTTCCCCAGAGCAGTCAGGTCAGCAGGGCCTGGGGACACTGTCCTCCACCCTATGACTTACAGACCCCCCCCTTCCCCTTGGTGAGAGACAACATGAGAAACTGGGGAGAGTCTAAATCCCAAGGCTCCCTGACCCTTCCTCACAGAGCTTCCCAGGAAAAGGCACGAGGTGCCTGCAGGAATTCACATCTCTGGCTGCTGGCTTTCATGCATCATCAAAGGGCATGTAATCATGTATATCAGCAGAGGGAACACACAAAGTTTTCTAGAATATTTCAGTTCTCCAATCAGATATTTTAAGTAACACGGGGATTTCCATTACCTTATTATCTGTATTTTCTTTAATTGCTCAATTATTTGCTTTTAACAGAGTCCAAGTAATGTAGTGGGGGAAAGGTTATATACATGTGGGTATTCAGAGATTTCTGGGAGTCGTTGTAACACATAAATGTAAGATTTATTTTATTAATCTTAAAAACAGTCCCTATATAAGAGAATACAATAGGATGTAAAATATGTTTCCAGTCAGAAATTCCAGAAAATATTTATTTTAGTGATGTCATCGTTTCTCCTTTAAGGAAAATAACTGCACTATGCCTCAACTGTATGTATTACTGGAAATTTGTTCATGCTTGTTCAGATGAAACAGTTTAAAAGACCTCAGTTCAACACTCATTTGAACTAGATCAGTATCCATGTAAATAAACAACTGTCTCTCATTTAAGTTGGTACCTTTTCAGTTGAATGGACAGTTCACTAGTTGTTAGTGGATGATGGAAATATAAATCACCAATATTTAATTATAGCTCTATAAAGGCTGTTTCACAAATCAGAAACACTTTGGCAGAGTGTGTTCTCTCAGGTGCTGTTAGTTTGAAACATAGCTAAAGGTTTCAGCTAACCAGTCATAACTAGATGACATGTGAGTACGTGATTCACATGCTATTAATTAAAGTTGCTAATAACACTCTAAGCTTCAATATATAGCTGGAAGCTACCTGGATACTTGGTGCACATATAGCCTGCACCTGTAAATGTGATGAAGATATCACGTGATGCAGAAGACCATCTGGTGAGGGGAAAAACTGAACTTCACAAACATCAACAGAATAGAACAAGGACAAGGCACTGAGGGGACAATAACTCCCAGGCCTGGAAAGGAGACTCTCCATCTCTTTCTTTTCCTTTTTATAAATACTAACACTTTCCCTGAAGGAAGATTTATTAGCATATTAAACAATAAACAAAAACACAGATGAACAAGAAATATAAGAATCATGAAATGATGCAGCATCATAGTCCCATCTATAGGAATAGGCAGACTTGAGAAGCATTCATTATCTGGTAAATTTTAATTCTGAGTAGAACTGTTAATTTAAATAACACTCAGTGGTTTATTGTACAGGAGCCAATTTGAGAGATAATTAGTAAAGGCCAGTCTTTCATTCATTATACGCCAGATTTGATTGTAGCTGGAATTCAGGGTGTGAAAGACAAACAAAACCAAAAAGACATGAGATGATTAAAAATCAGACAGATTAAATCCTTCTTTTGTTTAAGGTGGATATCATCGTATACATTCATACATAACAAAGCAGCTCACAGAGAATGTATAGGACCAGCTGAGTATGGAAAATATAGCAAGTGGGAAAGCATTAAAAAAAAAAAAAAAAATGCCAGTTCCTAAAAATTATGTGAAGGTTAACTATGTGTACACAACTAAGCAGTAAATAGCAATGAGTAGAAGACTGTCCAGCATATAATCTAGTATAGACAAGGTAGAATAAAAAAATTTGTCTACTAAATTGGGAAAGTCCTAAAATACCATCTCCTGTAAAGAAATAAACTTGAGCTTTAGAATAGATCAGTTGAGTCGTGATTAGGTCAGGAATTCGAGAAAAAATGGCCAGAGTACAAATATAGGAGAAGATAAGGGCAAACACAGAGAGGTACTAGATGAAGGAACCCATTCTTCCTCCTGCTTCTGATGCTTCTGATGCAGGAGTGAGAATACCTAACACTTGCTGGTTTCTGATTGCAGTAGGATGTTTATTCAGAAAATCCTAAATCTGTGCCACATGTCTGAATTTTCTGTTAATGCCTTTTGTGGATATTAAAGTTGCACTGCTTTCATATAGATTTACACTTTCAAAATGGCTGAGCCAGATAAATGCTTCTCTTTGTGAATGTATTAGATTCTAAGTCTGGGAAAGCAGACAGTTATTAGCATGTTTAGCATCCATAAGTGCAGAACCTGCACTTTGTTACCTTCTGAGGAGGCCTACTCAATGTGTATGTTATATCACCTCAGGAAACAGTAAAATGTTCATTTGCCCATTGAATTATCATTTAATCAAATGATTAAATAATATATTTTTCTTATTGCCTGGATTTCAGTTCATCTTGTCTGTCTCTGGATTTATGTGTTTCTTATCCCTTTTATTGTTTCTCCTAATGGCTTATTTCCTTCCGGTAGCTATTTCATCATCCCTTCAGTACAGCTGTACTAGTAGATATAGTACGGAAAGCTCTACTGGATCCCCAAAACACTGTCTTTGGACTCTTTGTAGTTAGTGTCCATTCTACAGTGAGGTATCTACTCACAGGAATGAATGAGTTGTTATAAAAAGCACTAACATACAACACAATTTTAACAGAGATTAGGTGCCCGACAACTTTTAAACTTCATCTCGGAAAGTGTATGTTAGATAGTTGGTGCTAATGCTCTTGAGTGGGCCAGTCAAGGTTTCACTAGAAAAGCATTTAATTCAAGTGAGGGTATAAGAGATTCTTCACCATGGTTCCTTTTTGAGTGCATTTGTGGGAAGAGGCAACCACAGTCATGCTTCTTTACTGTCGGCATTGCCATTTGGAGGGCAGGAGAGTTCTCACACTGTTGCACTACTGCTGTCACGCTCCTCTCTGCCACCTGCAGATCTCCTGGGCACTCCATCTCTGTGGTTCCAACCACTGGCTGAACCTTATTTGGCAAATTAATACAAATAAGCTAATAGTAGTACAGTCTAGCAGTAAAGTTTTCAATAGAAAATGTAAATCCCTCAACAAATTTCCGTACAAAATGCTATGTTTTACTGCAACACAGTACCTGAAAAGTGAGAGCAAAGAGACAGAAAATCCATCTACCAATGTATATTCAGCTGAGGTAATTGGCACCACTTTCTTGAAGCAAACAGAGTTGCAACAATTTATAATGGGAATTTGACCCCAACATTGAACAAGCTTACTGGGACATTTTGATTTCCTGTTCCTTTCTGGTTACAGAAAATGATCACCAATGTAATTGTGCAAAAGACCTGAGAGCTCCATCCACCCATAAGCAATTGACCTTATTATAAAATCCCCCATAGCCCTTAGCTGCAGGAAAGTGTTCAGCATCGTTAGGCCTTCTAGCTGTACATACTTAAGGAAATCCTTTTCTGACCAGCAAACTATTGATTCTGAAAAATGCTGTATTTGATCATAAATCTTGAGCAAGCTTAACACAGGTCAGTGGAGACAAAATATTAACTAATTTAAAGTGCTTTTGAAGATTCTCAGACTGGAATAAAGAAAGATATGACATGTACATGTATCTGCAATATAGATTTAAAAAAAAAAAATATTTTTTTTTTTACATTTTCATACCTCTCTTTCAGAGAATTTACATCCTCTGGTAACACACAAAAAACTTCCTTTTAAAATCATATGTGTAGGCTCCACAAAAAAATTGACTTGAGAGTAAGAATTTGTCTGTCAGAAAAAGTAGATTTATTATTTTTTAAAAATTACTTCTGTGTTGTTAATTGAATTAATCAGTCTAGTTCAAACACTGTGCTCCTTCCCTGGATGTTTCTTGAGTTATCACATAGCAATACATCTTTAGTTAGAATATATTGAAAACTTACCAGAAAGCAAATATTGAGGATTTCTACTTTGTCAGGTTCCAAACATTCAAAATACCTTATATTTGAGACTTTTCAACAACTCCTAATTGCCACTTCCTGGATTATTGATCAGTCTTTCTTATGCTCAAGTACCACGGGTTTGAAGTGCCAGCAATCCCACGGCAGTCTGATGGCTGGTATACTGTGTACCTAGAAGATCCTGTCCCCTGGGATTTGCTTATGAGGACATGCCTAAAGTAAATTTCAAATATCTGTCAGCCATGCTTTCCTCATGGCCTGCATTTCTCCTAGGGGGACTGTAACACAGAAAACACCACTCCAGTCTGGTTTTCACAGGAGGCTGAACAGATAATGAGTTGAAAAACAGACTCATTTCCAGGTACCTAAGAACAAGAAGCTTTTAAGCAGGGAAAAGTAATGTGAAGGATTTTTGTACTTTTAATGTCTTTAGGGTCTGATAACAGCATGGCAAAAAATGCTTTAGACTTCCTAAATGCAAAGGTACACTGGTTAAGAACGTAGTTTCCTCAACTCCTATCAGTCTGAATCTGGAATTATTTTCAGATCAAGCTATTTTATCCACTAAAATTAATTTCTTAAAATCAGCCATTTTTACAATCTCTCACAAGACCTTACTGTACATTTTGTTACTTAAAGAGGTATTAAATTTTATTTAATTGTGGCTAAGAAGTCTGGTTTCAAATCTTGATGGATGTGGAGTGGACAATTTAGTTTCAGTCTTACATGATCTTCTAATTTTTGACCCAAAGACATTAGAGACAATTCCTTAGCACTGTGGCTTCTTATCCTGACTGCTTATATTTAGCAAAGCCACCTATAATTTTGTTAGTCTGAACTAGCATAAACTATGAGAGATTGGCTTAGTATGAAAAATTCACAATGCAAGTAGAGGTTTTAATGGTCTTTTTCAAAGGACCTAATGACCGGTGTGTATAAACTAGAGCTGCCTGGTTAATGCTTTCAGAGGCAGAGATGTGTATCTCTCTTCATTCACTCTGCAACCAATTTTTTGAGTACAGGAGTCTCACAAAAGAATCTAACTCAACTCAGAAATTTTTATGTTTTTTAGCCCTTGTAAATTTGCCCCAGAGGCAAGCCCAATTTCTCTGCAAGGCAGTTTGAAATCCTGGTCAGTATGTCAAGTCCTCTTCTTTATTATTAATGCTCCAACTGTGAGCAAGACAGTCTTCAGATATGTAAAAAATACAAGAATATTGTCCAGAGGATAATTTTTCTGGAAACAAGACAACAAATTATCAAAAATGATTGTAGGCAGAGGAAAACAGAAAGACTACAAGTAAACAGCAGAGACACAAAATGGTAGCAGAAAGTTGCTTTATGGGCAGGTCTGTAATCTGTTCTGTTTGTAGTGCATTTCTTGTTTGTTAGGATTATTATTTTTTCTGCAAAATGTCAGGTAGCTGAAAAAAAAAAGGCAGATAGCTCTGTAGCAGAGGTCAGTAACAGAAAGGTTGCTGAGTTCTGAGCAGGAATTGAAGGGTTTGTCCCGAAAAGTCACATGCAGCATTTGTCCTTGAAAAGTAATTGCAACTTGTCAGAAATACCAGTTGTTGCTAGATGATGATAGAAGTTCAGCATTATTTATGGATCTACACTTCTCAAGTAAATAGATTTCCTCCAATTTGCAATTCTAAAAATGCCTTTAAACCTATTTTTAAACGGCCTCTCTAAACACAGGGCAGAGTTGGTAAGGCAGTTTTTGAGAAAATGTAGTTTTCTTGAAAGGTGCTGTTTTATTTGAGCTGAATCATTAATGGAGCTGAACAGATTTTGAAGATGCTTTCAATGATATTTCTGAATAAAAAGTCTTTGACCTATGTTTTGGTGCAACTACATTTTGAGACTGTGTTCCAAATATTTTGTTTCAACCCTGCAAATTCCAAAACTCAAAATTTGCTATGAAGTAGAAGTACCATCTTCTGTCCAGCACAGAAAACTATGGGAATATAACACACAGCACTGCATTCCTTGTCAGGTTCCTCAGCTTCCTGCAGTTTTTCCAGCAGTTTTTCTATAGACTTGAGCCTGGATTTTATTTGTTTTCTAGATTAATACATCCAAGAACAAACTTTGTGGGATCTTGTTTAAGGTTTGTAGTAGTTGTTGAGAATTGGGCTAAGCAGACTAGAAATAGAACAAAAAATCGGGCAAAATTTCCCTGTAGATAATGCAATATTTTCACATGGCTTTCTGTTTTTTCTGATGTTTGATAAGTAATTTTGGAATGATAAGCATAATGTCCTATTGTTGCAGTATGGTTTTCTTTTTTGTCTTCTGTTCTGTTTGTTTTCCCAATGGGAACTTGTATTAGCCAGTCTTTCTGTGGAGCTCAGACAGGTTATGACAACCCAACTCAGAAAAACACTGCAATTACTGTGTCATTAACAAATCTTACAGTAACACATACTGTACAGAAAACTGGCAAGTTATACAGTACACACATATAATAAATACAATATGTTTCACATATAATAAATTAAAATAATTGCCAAAAAGCAAATGTGGTAGAATTGAAGAATTCTATTTACATATCTGACTATGCATTTTCAGCTTTTATATTAAGGTAGCAATAACAACAGAGGGAAAAATATGTTTGATGAAGTTGCTTATTCTGTACTGTTTTGTGTTGTGTTGATTTCTAAAACAAGGCCAGAAGTCAGGCAGCCTGGTAAGTGTTGTTAGTGGGAATTTTTTCAACAAATGTCACTAGTAATAGTTTTCTAGATCATCATGGATTGTGGGAAAATAAACCATGTTATTTGCTATGCATGCTCTCTTGCTCATGTTTTCTGCTATATTAATGCTTCCAAAGTAGCCACTGCCTTGGCTTCTTGTTCAAACAAAATATAAAAATCACAGATTCAACAAGCAAGAGAATTAAGCTCCTCTTTCATCCCTAGAATAAGCTTCCACATACTAAAGACAAGGCTCAAGGAATGAGGTGAGAAAATTACCAAATTATTTACTGCATTTATTGCACTACTGAAACCTTTGTTACTATTATGTGTTTTTCCAATCATTACATTAATGTCTTGATAACTTACACTTTTAGAGGTGCTATTACACAATAATTACATAGAAAAGTAGACTAACAAAGAAAGAAAAAAAATTGAGAAAAACAGGGAAAGCCAGTGTGGTGGGTTGACCCAGGCTAGAGGCCAGA